>NW_027618075.1:0-86440 GCF_964187855.1 Myxine glutinosa | reverse complement strand
TGTGTTGGTGCAGGAAACCACTTTTGCACTTGTATTAGTGTGGAAAAAACACTTTTCGCACTTGTGTTAGTGTTGAAAAACCACTTTTCGCACTTGTATTAGTGTTGAAAAACCACTTTTCGCACTTGTGTTGGTGCAGGAAACCACTTTTGCACTTGTATTAGTGTGGAAAAACCACTTTTCACACTTGTGTTACTGTTGAAAAACCACTTTTTACACTTGTGTTAGTGTTGAAAAACCACTTTTCGCACTTGTGTTGGTGCAGGAAACCACTTTTGCACTTGTATTAGTGTGGAAAAAACACTTTTTGCACTTGTGATAGTGTTGAAAAACCACTTTTCGCACTTGTGTTAGTGTTGAAAAACCACTTTTCGCAATTGTGTTTGTGCAGGAAACCACTTTTGCACTTGTATTAGTGTGGAAAACCACTTTCGCACTTGTGTTAGTGTTGAAAAACCAATTTTCGCACTTGTGGTAGTGTTGAAAAACCACTTTTTGCACTTGTGTTGGTGCAGGAAACCACATTTGCACTTGTATTAGTGTGGAAAAAAACACTTTTTGCACTTGTGATAGTGTTGAAAAACCACTTTTTACACTTGTGTTAGTGTTGAAAAACCACTTTTCGCACTTGTGTTGGTGCAGGAAACCACTTTTGCACTTGTATTAGTGTGGAAAAAACACTTTTTGCACTTGTGATAGTGTTGAAAAACCACTTCTTTTGACTCTTGTGTTAGTGTTGAAAAACCACATTTCGCAATTGTGTTTGTGCAGGAAACCACTTTTGCACTTGTATTAGTGTGGAAAAAACACTTTTCGCACTTGTGTTAGTGTTGAAAAACCACTTTTCGCACTTGTGTTAGTGTTGAAAAACCACTTTTCGCACTTGTGTTGGTGCAGGAAACCACTTTTGCACTTGTATTAGTGTGGAAAAAACACTTTTTGCACTTGTGATAGTGTTGAAAAACCACTTTTCGCACTTGTGTTGGTGCAGGAAACCACTTTTGCACTTGTATTAGTGTGGAAAAAACACTTTTTGCACTTGTGTTAGTGTTGAAAAACCACTTTTCGCACTTGTGTTGGTGCAGGAAACCACTTTTGCACTTGTATTAGTGTGGAAAAACCACTTTTTGCACTTGTGTTAGTTTTGAAAAACCACTTTTCGCACTTTGTTGAAAAACCACTTTTCGCACTTGTGTTAATGTTGAAAAACCACTTTTCGCACTTGTGTTGGTGCAGTAAACCACTTTTGCACTTGTATTAGTGTGGAAAAAACACTTTTTGCACTTGTGATAGTGTTGAAAAACCTTCGCACTTGTGTTAGTGTTGAAAAACCACTTTTCGCACTTGTGTTGGTGCAGGAAACCACTTTTGCACTTGTATTAGTGTGGAAAAAACACTTTTCGCACTTGTGTTAGTGTTGAAAAACCACTTTTCGCACTTGTATTAGTGTTGAAAAACCACTTTTCGCACTTGTGTTGGTGCAGGAAACCACTTTTGCACTTGTATTAGTGTGGAAAAACCACTTTTCACACTTGTGTTACTGTTGAAAAACCACTTTTTACACTTGTGTTAGTGTTGAAAAACCACTTTTCGCACTTGTGTTGGTGCAGGAAACCACTTTTGCACTTGTATTAGTGTGGAAAAAACACTTTTTGCACTTGTGATAGTGTTGAAAAACCACTTTTCGCACTTGTGTTAGTGTTGAAAAACCACTTTTCGCAATTGTGTTTGTGCAGGAAACCACTTTTGCACTTGTATTAGTGTGGAAAACCACTTTTCGCACTTGTGTTAGTGTTGAAAAACCAATTTTCGCACTTGTGGTAGTGTTGAAAAACCACTTTTCGCACTTGTGTTGGTGCAGGAAACCACATTTGCACTTGTATTAGTGTGGAAAAAACACTTTTTGCACTTGTGATAGTGTTGAAAAACCACTTTTTACACTTGTGTTAGTGTTGAAAAACCACTTTTCGCACTTGTGTTGGTGCAGGAAACCACTTTTGCACTTGTATTAGTGTGGAAAAAACACTTTTTGCACTTGTGATAGTGTTGAAAAACCACTTTTCGCACTTGTGTTAGTGTTGAAAAACCACATTTCGCAATTGTGTTTGTGCAGGAAACCACTTTTGCACTTGTATTAGTGTGGAAAAAACACTTTTCGCACTTGTGTTAGTGTTGAAAAACCACTTTTCGCACTTGTGTTAGTGTTGAAAAACCACTTTTCGCACTTGTGTTGGTGCAGGAAACCACTTTTGCACTTGTATTAGTGTGGAAAAAACACTTTTTGCACTTGTGATAGTGTTGAAAAACCACTTTTCGCACTTGTGTTAGTGTTGAGAAACCACCTTTCGCACTTGTGTTGGTGCAGGAAACCACTTTTGCACTTGTATTAGTGTGGAAAAACCACTTTTTGCACTTGTGTTAGTGTTGAAAAACCACTTTTCGCACTTGTGTTAGTGTTGAAAAACCACTTTTCGCACTTGTGTTAGTGTTGAAAAACCACTTTTCGCACTTGTGTTGGAGCAGGAAACCACTTTTGCACTTGTATTAGTGTGGAAAAACACTTTTCGCACTTGTGTTAGTGTTGAAAAACCACTTTTCGCACTTGTGTTGGTGCAGGAAACCACTTTTGCACTTGCATTAGTGTGGAAAAAACACTTTTTGCACTTGTGTTAGTGTTGAAAAACCACTTTTCGAACTTGTGTTGGTGCAGGAAACCATTTTTGCACTTGTATTAGTGTGGAAAAAACCACTTTTCGCACTTGTGTTAGTGTTGAAAAACCACTTTTCGCACTTGTGTTAGTGTTGAAAAACCACTTTTCGCACTTGTGTTGGTGCAGGAAACCACTTTTGCACTTGTATTAGTGTGGAAAAAACACTTTTTGCACTTGTGATAGTGTTGAAAAACCACTTTTCGCACTTGTGTTAGTGTTGAAAAACCACTTTTCGCACTTGTGTTAGTGTTGAAAAACCACTTTTCGCACTTGTATTGGTGCAGGAAACCACTTTTGCACTTGTATTAGTGTGGAAAACCACTTTTCGCACTTGTGTTAGTGTTGAAAAACCAATTTTCGCACTTGTGTTAGTGTTGAAAAACCACTTTTCGCACTTGTGTTGGTGCAGTAAACCACATTTGCACTTGTATTAGTGTGGAAAAAACACTTTTTGCACTTGTGATAGTGTTGAAAAACCACTTTTCGCACTTGTGTTAGTGTTGAAAAACCACTTTTCGCACTTGCGTTGGTGCAGGAAACCACTTTTGCACTTGTATTAGTGTGGAAAAACCACTTTTCGCACTTGTGTTAGTGTTGAAGAACCACTTTTCGCAATAGTGTTAGTGTTGAAAAACCACATTTCGCACTTGTGTTGGTGCAGGAAACCACTTTTGCAATTGTATTAGTGTGGAAAAACCACTTTTCGCACTTGTGTTAGTGTTGAGAAACCACCTTTCGCACTTGTGTTGGTGCAGGAAACCACTTTTGCACTTGTATTAGTGTGGAAAAACCACTTTTTGCACTTGTGTTAGTGTTGAAAAACCACTTTTCGCACTTGTGTTAGTGTTGAAAAACCACTTTTCGCACTTGTGTTAGTGTTGAAAAACCACTTTTCGCACTTGTGTTGGTGCAGGAAACCACTTTTGCACTTGTATTAGTGTGGAAAAACACTTTTCGCACTTGTGTTAGTGTTGAAAAACCACTTTTCGCACTTGTGTTGGTGCAGGAAACCACTTTTGCACTTGCATTAGTGTGGAAAAAACACTTTTTGCACTTGTGTTAGTGTTGAAAAACCACTTTTCGAACTTGTGTTGGTGCAGGAAACCATTTTTGCACTTGTATTAGTGTGGAAAAAACCACTTTTCGCACTTGTGTTAGTGTTGAAAAACCACTTTTCGCACTTGTGTTAGTGTTGAAAAACCACTTTTCGCACTTGTGTTGGTGCAGGAAACCACTTTTGCACTTGTATTAGTGTGGAAAAAACACTTTTTGCACTTGTGATAGTGTTGAAAAACCACTTTTCGCACTTGTGTTAGTGTTGAAAAACCACTTTTCGCACTTGTGTTAGTGTTGAAAAACCACTTTTCGCACTTGTGTTGGTGCAGGAAACCACTTTTGCACTTGTATTAGTGTGGAAAACCACTTTTCGCACTTGTGTTAGTGTTGAAAAACCAATTTTCGCACTTGTGTTAGTGTTGAAAAACACTTTTCGCACTTGTGTTGGTGCAGTAAACCACATTTGCACTTGTATTAGTGTGGAAAAAACACTTTTTGCACTTGTGATAGTGTTGAAAAACCACTTTTCGCACTTGTGTTAGTGTTGAAAAACCACTTTTCGCACTTGCGTTGGTGCAGGAAACCACTTTTGCACTTGTATTAGTGTGGAAAAACCACTTTTCGCACTTGTGTTAGTGTTGAAGAACCACTTTTCGCAATAGTGTTAGTGTTGAAAAACCACATTTCGCACTTGTGTTGGTGCAGGAAACCACTTTTGCAATTGTATTAGTGTGGAAAAACCACTTTTCGCACTTGTGTTAGTGTTGAAAAACCACTTTTCGCACTTGTGTTAGTGTTGAAAAACCACTTTTCGCACTTGTGTTGGTGCAGTAAACCACATTTGCACTTGTATTAGTGTGGAAAAAACACTTTTTACACTTGTGATAGTGTTGAAAAACCACTTTTCGCACTTGTGTTAGTGTTGAAAAACCACTTTTCGCACTTGCGTTGGTGCAGGAAACCACTTTTGCACTTGTATTAGTGTGGAAAAAACAATTTTTGCACTTGTGATAGTGTTGAAAAACCACTTTTCGCACTTGTGTTAGTGTGGAAAAACCACTTTTCGCACTTGTGTTGGTGAAGGAAACCACTTTTGCAATTGTATTAGTGTGGAAAAACCACTTTTCGCACTTGTGTTAGTGTTGAAAAACCACTTTTCACACTTGTGTTAGTGTTGAAAAACCACTTTTAGCACTTGTGTTGGTGCAGGAAACCACTTTTGCACTTTTATTAGTGTGGAAAAACCACTTTTTGCACTTGTGATAGTGTTGAAAAACCACTTTTCGCACTTGTGTTAGTGTTGAGAAACCACTTTTCCCACTTGTGTTGGTGCAGGAAACCAGTTTTGCACTTGCATTAGTGTGGAAAAAACACTTTTTGTACTTGTGATAGTGTTGAAAAACCACTTTTCGCACTTGTGTTAGTGTTGAAAAACCACTTTTCGCACTTGTGTTGGTGCAGGAAACCACTTTTGCACTTGTATTAGTGTGGAAAAACCACTTTTTGCACTTGTGTTAGTTTAGAAAAACCACTTTTCGCACTTTGTTGAAAAACCACTTTTCGCACTTGTGTTAATGTTGAAAAACCACTTTTCGCACTTGTGTTGGTGCAGTAAACCACTTTTGCACTTGTATTAGTGTGGAAAAAACACTTTTTGCACTTGTGATAGTGTTGAAAAACCTTCGCACTTGTGTTAGTGTTGAAAAACCACTTTTCGCACTTGTGTTGGTGCAGGAAACCACTTTTGCACTTGTATTAGTGTGGAAAAAACACTTTTCGCACTTGTGTTAGTGTTGAAAAACCACTTTTCGCACTTGTATTAGTGTTGAAAAACCACTTTTCGCACTTGTGTTGGTGCAGGAAACCACTTTTGCACTTGTATTAGTGTGGAAAAACCACTTTTCACACTTGTGTTACTGTTGAAAAACCACTTTTTACACTTGTGTTAGTGTTGAAAAACCACTTTTCGCACTTGTGTTGGTGCAGGAAACCACTTTTGCACTTGTATTAGTGTGGAAAAAACACTTTTTGCACTTATGATAGTGTTGAAAAACCACTTTTCGCACTTGTGTTAGTGTTGAAAAACCACTTTTCGCAATTGTGTTTGTGCAGGAAACCACTTTTGCACTTGTATTAGTGTGGAAAAAACACTTTTCGCACTTGTGTTAGTGTTGAAAAACCACTTTTCGCACTTGTGTTAGTGTTGAAAAACCACTTTTCGAACTTGTGTTGGTGCAGGAAACCACTTTTGCACTTGTATTAGTGTGGAAAAAACACTTTTTGCACTTGTGATAGTGTTGAAAAACCACTTTTCGCACTTGTGTTAGTGTTGAAAAACCACTTTTCGCACTTGTGTTAGTGTTGAAAAACCACTTTTCGCACTTGTGTTGGTGCAGGAAACCACTTTTGCACTTGTATTAGTGTGGAAAACCACTTTTCGCACTTGTGTTAGTGTTGAAAAACCAATTTTCGCACTTGTGTTAGTGTTGAAAAACCACTTTTCGCACTTGTGTTGGTGCAGGAAACCACATTTGCACTTGTATTAGTGTGGAAAAAACACTTTTTGCACTTGTGATAGTGTTGAAAAACCACTTTTCGCACTTGTGTTAGTGTTGAAAAACCACTTTTCGCACTTGCGTTGGTGCAGGAAACCACTTTTGCACTTGTATTAGTGTGGAAAAACCACTTTTCGCACTTGTGTTAGTGTTGAAGAACCACTTTTCGCAATAGTGTTAGTGTTGAAAAATCACATTTCGCACTTGTGTTGGTGCAGGAAACCACTTTTGCACTTGTATTAGTGTGGAAAAAACAATTTTTGCACTTGTGATAGTGTTGAAAAACCACTTTTCGCACTTGTGTTAGTGTTGAAAAACCACTTTTCGCACTTGTGTTGGTGAAGGAAACCACTTTTGCAATTGTATTAGTGTGGAAAAACCACTTTTCGCACTTGTGTTAGTGTTGAAAAACCACTTTTTGCACTTGTGATAGTGTTGAAAAACCACTTTTCGCACTTGTGTTAGTGTTGAAAAACCACTTTTCCCACTTGTGTTGGTGCAGGAAACCACTTTTGCACTTGCATTAGTGTGGAAAAAACACTTTTTGTACTTGTGATAGTGTTGAAAAACCACTTTTCGCACTTGTGTTAGTGTTGAAAAACCACTTTTCGCACTTGTGTTGGTGCAGGAAACCACTTTTGCACTTGTATTAGTGTGGAAAAACCACTTTTCGCACTTGTGTTAGTTTTGAAAAACCACTTTTCGCACTTTGTTGAAAAACCACTTTTCGCACTTGTGTTAATGTTGAAAAACCACTTTTCGCACTTGTGTTGGTGCAGTAAACCACTTTTGCACTTGTATTAGTGTGGAAAAAACACTTTTTGCACTTGTGATAGTGTTGAAAAACCTTTGCACTTGTGTTAGTGTTGAAAAACCACTTTTCGCACTTGTGTTGGTGCAGGAAACCACTTTTGCACTTGTATTAGTGTGGAAAAAACACTTTTCGCACTTGTGTTAGTGTTGAAAAACCACTTTTCGCACTTGTATTAGTGTTGAAAAACCACTTTTCGCACTTGTGTTGGTGCAGGAAACCACTTTTGCACTTGTATTAGTGTGGAAAAAACACTTTTCGCACTTGTGTTAGTGTTGAAAAACCACTTTTGCACTTGTATTAGTGTGGAAAAACCACTTTTCACACTTGTGTTACTGTTGAAAAACCACTTTTTACACTTGTGTTAGTGTTGAAAAGCCACTTTTCGCACTTGTGTTGGTGCAGGAAACCACTTTTGCACTTGTATTAGTGTGGTAAAAACACTTTTTGCACTTGTGATAGTGTTGAAAAACCACTTTTCGCACTTGTGTTAGTGTTGAAAAACCACTTTTCGCAATTGTGTTTGTGCAGGAAACCACTTTTGCACTTGTATTAGTGTGGAAAAAACACTTTTCGCACTTGTGTTAGTGTTGAAAAACCACTTTTCGCACTTGTGTTAGTGTTGAAAAACCACTTTTCGAACTTGTGTTGGTGCAGGAAACCATTTTTGCACTTGTATTAGTGTGGAAAAAACCACTTTTCGCACTTGTGTTAGTGTTGAAAAACCACTTTTTGCACTTGTGTTAGTGTTGAAAATCCACTTTTCGCACTTGCGTTGGTGCAGGAAACCACTTTTGCACTTGTATTAGTGTGGAAAAAACACTTTTTGCACTTGTGATAGTGTTGAAAAACCACCTTTCGCACTTGCGTTAGTGTTGAAAAACCACTTTTCGCACTTGTGTTAGTGTTTAAAAACCACTTTTCGCACTTGTGTTGGTGCAGGAAACCACTTTTGCACTTGTATTAATGTTGAAAAACCACTTTTCACACTTGTGTTAGTGTTGAAAAACCACTTTTCGCGCTTGGGTTAGTGTTGAAAAACCACTTTTCGCACTTGTGTTGGTGCAGGAAACCACTTTTGCACTTGTATTAGTGTGGAAAAAACACTTTTTGCACTTGTGTTAGTGTTGAAAAACCACATTTCGCACTTGTGTTGGTGCAGGAAACCACTTTTGCAATTGTATTAGTGTGGAAAAACCACTTTTCGCACTTGTGTTAGTGTTGAAAAACCACTTTTCGCACTTGTGTTAGTGTTGAAAAACCACTTTTCGCACTTGTGTTGGTGCAGTAAACCACATTTGCACTTGTATTAGTGTGGAAAAAACACTTTTTGCACTTGTGATAGTGTTGAAAAACCACTTTTCGCACTTGTGTTAGTGTTGAAAAACCACTTTTCGCACTTGCGTTGGTGCAGGAAACCACTTTTGCACTTGTATTAGTGTGGAAAAAACAATTTTTGCACTTGTAATAGTGTTGAAAAACCACTTTTCGCACTTGTGTTAGTGTTGAAAAACCACTTTTCGCACTTGTGTTGGTGAAGGAAACCACTTTTGCAATTGTATTAGTGTGGAAAAACCACTTTTCGCACTTGTGTTAGTGTTGAAAAACCACTTTTCACACTTGTGTTAGTGTTGAAAAACCACTTTTAGCACTTGTGTTGGTGCAGGAAACCACTTTTGCACTTTTATTAGTGTGGAAAAACCACTTTTTGCACTTGTGATAGTGTTGAAAAACCACTTTTCGCACTTGTGTTAGTGTTGAGAAACCACTTTTCCCACTTGTGTTGGTGCAGGAAACCAGTTTTGCACTTGCATTAGTGTGGAAAAAACACTTTTTGTACTTGTGATAGTGTTGAAAAACCACTTTTCGCACTTGTGTTAGTGTTGAAAAACCACTTTTCGCACTTGTGTTGGTGCAGGAAACCACTTTTGCACTTGTATTAGTGTGGAAAAACCACTTTTTGCACTTGTGTTAGTTTTGAAAAACCACTTTTCGCACTTTGTTGAAAAACCACTTTTCGCACTTGTGTTAATGTTGAAAAACCACTTTTCGCACTTGTGTTGGTGCAGTAAACCACTTTTGCACTTGTATTAGTGTGGAAAAAACACTTTTTGCACTTGTGATAGTGTTGAAAAACCTTCGCACTTGTGTTAGTGTTGAAAAACCACTTTTCGCACTTGTGTTGGTGCAGGAAACCACTTTTGCACTTGTATTAGTGTGGAAAAAACACTTTTCGCACTTGTGTTAGTGTTGAAAAACCACTTTTCGCACTTGTATTAGTGTTGAAAAACCACTTTTCGCACTTGTGTTGGTGCAGGAAACCACTTTTGCACTTGTATTAGTGTGGAAAAACCACTTTTCACACTTGTGTTACTGTTGAAAAACCACTTTTTACACTTGTGTTAGTGTTGAAAAACCACTTTTCGCACTTGTGTTGGTGCAGGAAACCACTTTTGCACCTGTATTAGTGTGGAAAAAACACTTTTTGCACTTATGATAGTGTTGAAAAACCACTTTTCGCACTTGTGTTAGTGTTGAAAAACCACTTTTCGCAATTGTGTTTGTGCAGGAAACCACTTTTGCACTTGTATTAGTGTGGAAAAAACACTTTTCGCACTTGTGTTAGTGTTGAAAAACCACTTTTCGCACTTGTGTTAGTGTTGAAAAACCACTTTTCGAACTTGTGTTGGTGCAGGAAACCACTTTTGCACTTGTATTAGTGTGGAAAAAACACTTTTTGCACTTGTGATAGTGTTGAAAAACCACTTTTCGCACTTGTGTTAGTGTTGAAAAACCACTTTTCGCACTTGTGTTAGTGTTGAAAAACCACTTTTCGCACTTGTGTTGGTGCAGGAAACCACTTTTGCACTTGTATTAGTGTGGAAAACCACTTTTCGCACTTGTGTTAGTGTTGAAAAACCAATTTTCGCACTTGTGTTAGTGTTGAAAAACCACTTTTCGCACTTGTGTTGGTGCAGGAAACCACATTTGCACTTGTATTAGTGTGGAAAAAACACTTTTTGCACTTGTGATAGTGTTGAAAAACCACTTTTCGCACTTGTGTTAGTGTTGAAAAACCACTTTTCGCACTTGCGTTGGTGCAGGAAACCACTTTTGCACTTGTATTAGTGTGGAAAAACCACTTTTCGCACTTGTGTTAGTGTTGAAGAACCACTTTTCGCAATAGTGTTAGTGTTGAAAAATCACATTTCGCACTTGTGTTGGTGCAGGAAACCACTTTTGCACTTGTATTAGTGTGGAAAAAACAATTTTTGCACTTGTGATAGTGTTGAAAAACCACTTTTCGCACTTGTGTTAGTGTTGAAAAACCACTTTTCGCACTTGTGTTGGTGAAGGAAACCACTTTTGCAATTGTATTAGTGTGGAAAAACCACTTTTCGCACTTGTGTTAGTGTTGAAAAACCACTTTTTGCACTTGTGATAGTGTTGAAAAACCACTTTTCGCACTTGTGTTAGTGTTGAAAAACCACTTTTCCCACTTGTGTTGGTGCAGGAAACCACTTTTGCACTTGCATTAGTGTGGAAAAAACACTTTTTGTACTTGTGATAGTGTTGAAAAACCACTTTTCGCACTTGTGTTAGTGTTGAAAAACCACTTTTCGCACTTGTGTTGGTGCAGGAAACCACTTTTGCACTTGTATTAGTGTGGAAAAACCACTTTTCGCACTTGTGTTAGTTTTGAAAAACCACTTTTCGCACTTTGTTGAAAAACCACTTTTCGCACTTGTGTTAATGTTGAAAAACCACTTTTCGCACTTGTGTTGGTGCAGTAAACCACTTTTGCACTTGTATTAGTGTGGAAAAAACACTTTTTGCACTTGTGATAGTGTTGAAAAACCTTTGCACTTGTGTTAGTGTTGAAAAACCACTTTTCGCACTTGTGTTGGTGCAGGAAACCACTTTTGCACTTGTATTAGTGTGGAAAAAACACTTTTCGCACTTGTGTTAGTGTTGAAAAACCACTTTTCGCACTTGTATTAGTGTTGAAAAACCACTTTTCGCACTTGTGTTGGTGCAGGAAACCACTTTTGCACTTGTATTAGTGTGGAAAAAACACTTTTCGCACTTGTGTTAGTGTTGAAAAACCACTTTTGCACTTGTATTAGTGTGGAAAAACCACTTTTCACACTTGTGTTACTGTTGAAAAACCACTTTTTACACTTGTGTTAGTGTTGAAAAGCCACTTTTCGCACTTGTGTTGGTGCAGGAAACCACTTTTGCACTTGTATTAGTGTGGTAAAAACACTTTTTGCACTTGTGATAGTGTTGAAAAACCACTTTTCGCACTTGTGTTAGTGTTGAAAAACCACTTTTCGCAATTGTGTTTGTGCAGGAAACCACTTTTGCACTTGTATTAGTGTGGAAAAAACACTTTTCGCACTTGTGTTAGTGTTGAAAAACCACTTTTCGCACTTGTGTTAGTGTTGAAAAACCACTTTTCGAACTTGTGTTGGTGCAGGAAACCATTTTTGCACTTGTATTAGTGTGGAAAAAACCACTTTTCGCACTTGTGTTAGTGTTGAAAAACCACTTTTTGCACTTGTGTTAGTGTTGAAAATCCACTTTTCGCACTTGCGTTGGTGCAGGAAACCACTTTTGCACTTGTATTAGTGTGGAAAAAACACTTTTTGCACTTGTGATAGTGTTGAAAAACCACCTTTCGCACTTGCGTTAGTGTTGAAAAACCACTTTTCGCACTTGTGTTAGTGTTTAAAAACCACTTTTCGCACTTGTGTTGGTGCAGGAAACCACTTTTGCACTTGTATTAATGTTGAAAAACCACTTTTCACACTTGTGTTAGTGTTGAAAAACCACTTTTCGCGCTTGGGTTAGTGTTGAAAAACCACTTTTCGCACTTGTGTTGGTGCAGGAAACCACTTTTGCACTTGTATTAGTGTGGAAAAAACACTTTTCGCACTTGTGTTAGTGTTGAAAAACCACTTTTCGCACTTGTGTTAGTGTTGAAAAACCACTTTTCGCACTTGTGTTGGTGCAGGAAACCACTTTTGCACTTGTATTAGTGTGGAAAAACCACTTTTCGCACTTGTGTTAGTGTTGAAAAACCACTTTTCGCACTTGTGTTAGTGTTGAAAACCACTTTTCGCACTTGTGTTGGTGCAGGAAACCACTTTTGCACTTGTATTAGTGTGGAAAAAACACTTTTTGCACTTGTGATAGTGTTGAAAAACCACTTTTCGCACTTGTGTTAGTGTTGAAAAACCACTTTTCGCACTTGTGTTGGTGCAGGAAACCACTTTTGCACTTGTATTAGTGTGGAAAAACCACTTTTCGCACTTGTGTTAGTGTTGAAAAACCACTTTTCGCACTTGTGTTAGTGTTGAAAAACCACTTTTCGCACTTGTGTTGGTGCAGGAAACCACTTTTGCACTTGTATTAGTGTGGAAAAACCACTTTTCGCACTTGTGTTAGTGTTGAAAAACCACTTTTCGCACTTGTGTTCGTGTTGAAAAACCACTTTTCGCACTTGTGTTGGTGCAGGAAACCACTTTTGCACTTGTATTAGTGTGGAAAAAACACTTTTTGCACTTGTGATAGTGTTGAAAAACCACTTTTCGCACTTGTGTTAGTGTTGAAAAACCACTTTTCGCACTTGTGTTGGTGCAGGAAACCACTTTTGCACTTGTATTAGTGTGGAAAAACCACTTTTCGCACTTGTGTTAGTGTTGAAAAACCACTTTTCGCACTTGTGTTAGTGTTGAAAACCCACTTTTTGCACTTGTGTTGGTGCAGGAAACCACTTTTGCACTTGTATTAGTGTGGAAAAAACACTTTTTGCACTTGTGATAGTGTTGAAAAACCACTTTTCACACTTGTGTTAGTGTTGAAAAACCACATTTCGCAATTGTGTTTGTGCAGGAAACCACTTTTGCACTTGTATTAGTGTGGAAAAAACACTTTTCGCACTTGTGTTAGTGTTGAAAAACCACTTTTCGCACTTGTGTTAGTGTTGAAAAACCACTTTTCGCACTTGTGTTGGTGCAGGAAACCACTTTTGCACTTGTATTAGTGTGGAAAAAACACTTTTTGCACTTGTGATAGTGTTGAAAAACCACCTTTCGCACTTGTGTTGGTGCAGGAAACCACTTTTGCACTTGTATTAATGTTGAAAAACCACTTTTCACACTTGTGTTAGTGTTGAAAAACCACTTTTCGCGCTTGGGTTAGTGTTGAAAAACCACTTTTCGCACTTGTGTTGGTGCAGGAAACCACTTTTGCACTTGTATTAGTGTGGAAAAAACACTTTTCGCACTTGTGTTAGTGTTGAAAAACCACTTTTCGCACTTGTGTTAGTGTTGAAAAACCACTTTTCGCACTTGTGTTGGTGCAGGAAACCACTTTTGCACTTGTATTAGTGTGGAAAAACCACTTTTCGCACTTGTGTTAGTGTTGAAAAACCACTTTTCGCACTTGTGTTAGTGTTGAAAACCACTTTTCGCACTTGTGTTGGTGCAGGAAACCACTTTTGCACTTGTATTAGTGTGGAAAAAACACTTTTTGCACTTGTGATAGTGTTGAAAAACCACTTTTCGCACTTGTGTTAGTGTTGAAAAACCACTTTTCGCACTTGTGTTGGTGCAGGAAACCACTTTTGCACTTGTATTAGTGTGGAAAAACCACTTTTCGCACTTGTGTTAGTGTTGAAAAACCACTTTTCGCACTTGTGTTAGTGTTGAAAACCCACTTTTTGCACTTGTGTTGGTGCAGGAAACCACTTTTGCACTTGTATTAGTGTGGAAAAAACACTTTTTGCACTTGTGATAGTGTTGAAAAACCACTTTTCACACTTGTGTTAGTGTTGAAAAACCACATTTCGCAATTGTGTTTGTGCAGGAAACCACTTTTGCACTTGTATTAGTGTGGAAAAAACACTTTTCGCACTTGTGTTAGTGTTGAAAAACCACTTTTCGCACTTGTGTTAGTGTTGAAAAACCACTTTTCGCACTTGTGTTGGTGCAGGAAACCACTTTTGCACTTGTATTAGTGTGGAAAAAACACTTTTTGCACTTGTGATAGTGTTGAAAAACCACTTTTCGCACTTGTGTTAGTGTTGAGAAACCACCTTTCGCACTTGTGTTGGTGCAGGAAACCACTTTTGCACTTGTATTAGTGTGGAAAAACCACTTTTCACACTTGTGTTAGTGTTGAAAAACCACTTTTCGCACTTGTGTTAGTGTTGAAAAACCACTTTTCGCACTTGTGTTAGTGTTGAAAAACCACTTTTCGCACTTGTGTTGGTGCAGGAAACCACTTTTGCACTTGTATTAGTGTGGAAAAACACTTTTCGCAATTGTGTTAGTGTTGAAAAACCACTTTTCGCACTTGTGTTGGTGCAGGAAACCACTTTTGCACTTGCATTAGTGTGGAAAAAACACTTTTTGCACTTGTGTTAGTGTTGAAAAACCACTTTTCGCACTTGTGTTGGTGCAGGAAACCACTTTTGCACTTGTATTACTGTGGAAAAAACACTTTTTGCACTTGTGATAGTGTTGAAAAACTACTTTTCGCACTTGCGTTAGTGTTGGAAAACCACTTTTCGCACTTGTGTTAGTGTTTAAAAACTACTTTTCGCACTTGTGTTGGTGCAGGAAACCACTTTTGCACTTGTATTAATGTTGAAAAACCACTTTTCACACTTGTGTTAGTGTTGAAAAACCACTTTTCGCACTTGTGTTAGTGTTGAAAAACCACTTTTCGCACTTGTGTTAGTGTTGAAAAACCACTTTTCGCACTTGTGTTGGTGCAGGAAACCACTTTTGCACTTGTATTAATGTTGAAAAACCACTTTTCACACTTGTGTTAGTGTTGAAAAACCACTTTTCGCACTTGTATTAGTGTGGAAAAACCACTTTTCACACTTGTGTTAGTGTTGAAAAACCACTTTTCGCACTTGTGTTGGTGCAGGAAACCACTTTTGCACTTGTATTAGTGTGGAAAAAACACTTTTTGCACTTGTGATAGTGTTGAAAAACCACTTTTCGCACTTGTGTTAGTGTTGAAAAACCACTTTTCGCAATTGTGTTTGTGCAGGAAACCACTTTTGCACTTGTATTAGTGTGGAAAAAACACTTTTCGCACTTGTGTTAGTGTTGAAAAACCACTTTTCGCACTTGTGTTAGTGTTGAAAAACCACTTTTCGAACTTGTGTTGGTGCAGGAAACCATTTTTGCACTTGTATTAGTGTGGAAAAAACCACTTTTCGCACTTGTGTTAGTGTTGAAAAACCACTTTTTGCACTTGTGTTAGTGTTGAAAAACCACTTTTCGCACTTGTGTTGGTGCAGGAAACCACTTTTGCACTTGTTTTAGTGTGGAAAAAACACTTTTTGCACTTGTGATAGTGTTGAAAAACCACCTTTCGCACTTGCGTTAGTGTTGAAAAACCACTTTTCGCACTTGTGTTAGTGTTTAAAAACCACTTTTCGCACTTGTGTTGGTGCAGGAAACCACTTTTGCACTTGTATTAATGTTGAAAAACCACTTTTCACACTTGTGTTAGTGTTGAAAAACCACTTTTCGCACTTGGGTTAGTGTTGAAAAACCACTTTTCGCACTTGTGTTAGTGCAGGAAACCACTTTTGCACTTGTATTAGTGTGGAAAAAACACTTTTCGCACTTGTGTTAGTGTTGAAAAACCACTTTTCGCACTTGTGTTAGTGTTGAAAAACCACTTTTCGCACTTGTGTTGGTGCAGGAAACCACTTTTGCACTTGTATTAGTGTGGAAAAACCACTTTTCGCACTTGTGTTAGTGTTGAAAAACCACTTTTCGCACTTGTGTTAGTGTTGAAAAACCACTTTTCGCACTTGTGTTGGTGCAGGAAACCACTTTTGCACTTGTATTAGTGTGGAAAAAACACTTTTTGCACTTGTGATAGTGTTGAAAAACCACTTTTCGCACTTGTGTTAGTGTTGAAAAACCACTTTTCGCACTTGTGTTGGTGCAGGAAACCACTTTTGCACTTGTATTAGTGTGGAAAAACCACTTTTCGCACTTGTGTTAGTGTTGAAAAACCACTTTTCGCACTTGTGTTAGTGTTGAAAAATCACTTTTCGCACTTGTGTTGGTGCAGGAAACCACTTTTGCACTTGTATTAGTGTGGAAAAAACACTTTTTGCACTTGTGATAGTGTTGAAAAACCACTTTTCGCACTTGTGTTAGTGTTGAAAAACCACTTTTCGCACTTGTGTTGGTGCAGGAAACCACTTTTGCACTTGTATTAGTGTGGAAAAACCACTTTTCGCATTTGTGTTAGTGTTGAAAAACCACTTTTCGCACTTGTGTTAGTGTTGAAAACCCACTTTTCGCACTTGTGTTGGTGCAGGAAACCACTTTTGCACTTGTATTGGTGTGGAAAAAACACTTTTTGCACTTGTGATAGTGTTGAAAAACCACTTTTCGCACTTGTGTTAGTGTTGAAAAACCACATTTCGCTATTGTGTTTGTGCAGGAAACCACTTTTGCACTTGTATTAGTGTGGAAAAAACACTTTTCGCACTTGTGTTAGTGTTGAAAAACCACTTTTCGCACTTGTGTTAGTGTTGAAAAACCACTTTTCGCACTTGTGTTGGTGCAGGAAACCACTTTTGCACTTGTATTAGTGTGGAAAAAACACTTTTTGCACTTGTGATAGTGTTGAAAAACCACTTTTCGCACTTGTGTTAGTGTTGAGAAACCACCTTTCGCACTTGTGTTGGTGCAGGAAACCACTTTTGCACTTGTATTAGTGTGGAAAAACCACTTTTCACACTTGTGTTAGTGTTGAAAAACCACTTTTCGCACTTGTGTTAGTGTTGAAAAACCACTTTTTGCACTTGTGTTAGTGTTGAAAAACCACTTTTCGCACTTGTGTTGGTGCAGGAAACCACTTTTGCACTTGTATTAGTGTGGAAAAACACTTTTCGCACTTGTGTTAGTGTTGAAAAACCACTTTTCGCACTTGTGTTAGTGTTGAAAAACCACTTTTCGCACTTGTGTTGGTGCAGGAAACCACTTTTGCACTTGTATTAGTGTGGAAAAAACACTTTTTGCACTTGTGATAGTGTTGAAAAACCACTTTTCGCACTTGTGTTAGTGTTGAAAAACCACTTTTCGCACTTGTGTTAGTGTTGAAAAACCACTTTTCGCACTTGTGTTGGTGCAGGAAACCACTTTTGCACTTGTATTAGTGTGGAAAACCACTTTTCGCACTTGTGTTAGTGTTGAAAAACCAATTTTCGCACTTGTGTTAGTGTTGAAAAACCACTTTTCGCACTTGTGTTGGTGCAGGAAACCACTTTTGCACTTGTATTAGTGTGGAAAAACCACTTTTCACACTTGTGTTACTGTTGAAAAACCACTTTTTACACTTGTGTTAGTGTTGAAAAACCACTTTTCGCACTTGTGTTGGTGCAGGAAACCACTTTTGCACTTGTATTAGTGTGGAAAAAACACTTTTTGCACTTGTGATAGTGTTGAAAAACCACTTTTCGCACTTGTGTTGGTGCAGGAAACCACTTTTGCACTTGTATTAGTGTTGAAAAACCACTTTTCGCACTTGTGTTAGTGTTGAAAAACCACTTTTCGCAATTGTGTTTGTGCAGGAAACCACTTTTGCACTTGTATTAGTGTGGAAAAAACACTTTTCGCACTTGTGTTAGTGTTGAAAAACCACTTTTCGCACTTGTGTTAGTGTTGAAAAACCACTTTTCGAACTTGTGTTGGTGCAGGAAACCACTTTTGCACTTGTATTAGTGTGGAAAAAACACTTTTTGCACTTGTGATAGTGTTGAAAAACCACTTTTCGCACTTGTGTTAGTGTTGAAAAACCACTTTTCGCACTTGTGTTAGTGTTGAAAAACCACTTTTCGCACTTGTGTTGGTGCAGGAAACCACTTTTGCACTTGTATTAGTGTGGAAAACCACTTTTCGCACTTGTGTTAGTGTTGAAAAACCAATTTTCGCACTTGTGTTAGTGTTGAAAAACCACTTTTCGCACTTGTGTTGGTGCAGGAAACCACATTTGCACTTGTATTAGTGTGGAAAAAACACTTTTTGCACTTGTGATAGTGTTGAAAAACCACTTTTCGCACTTGTGTTAGTGTTGAAAAACCACTTTTCGCACTTGCGTTGGTGCAGGAAACCACTTTTGCACTTGTATTAGTGTGGAAAAACCACTTTTCGCACTTGTGTTAGTGTTGAAGAACCACTTTTCGCAATAGTGTTAGTGTTGAAAAACCACATTTCGCACTTGTGTTGGTGCAGGAAACCACTTTTGCACTTGTATTAGTGTGGAAAAACCACTTTTCACACTTGTGTTAGTGTTGAAAAACCACTTTTCGCACTTGTGTTAGTGTTGAAAAACCACTTTTCGCACTTGTGTTGGTGAAGGAAACCACTTTTGCAATTGTATTAGTGTGGAAAAACCACTTTTCGCACTTGTGTTAGTGTTGAAAAACCACTTTTTGCACTTGTGATAGTGTTGAAAAACCACTTTTCGCACTTGTGTTAGTGTTGAAAAACCACTTTTCCCACTTGTGTTGGTGCAGGAAACCACTTTTGCACTTGCATTAGTGTGGAAAAAACACTTTTTGTACTTGTGATAGTGTTGAAAAACCACTTTTCGCACTTGTGTTAGTGTTGAAAAACCACTTTTCGCACTTGTGTTGGTGCAGGAAACCACTTTTGCACTTGTATTAGTGTGGAAAAACCACTTTTCGCACTTGTGTTAGTTTTGAAAAACCACTTTTCGCACTTTGTTGAAAAACCACTTTTCGCACTTGTGTTAATGTTGAAAAACCACTTTTCGCACTTGTGTTGGTGCAGTAAACCACTTTTGCACTTGTATTAGTGTGGAAAAAACACTTTTTGCACTTGTGATAGTGTTGAAAAACCTTCGCACTTGTGTTAGTGTTGAAAAACCACTTTTTGCACTTGTGTTGGTGCAGGAAACCACTTTTGCACTTGTATTAGTGTGGAAAAAACACTTTTCGCACTTGTGTTAGTGTTGAAAAACCACTTTTCGCACTTGTATTAGTGTTGAAAAACCACTTTTCGCACTTGTGTTGGTGCAGGAAACCACTTTTGCACTTGTATTAGTGTGGAAAAAACACTTTTTGCACTTGTGATAGTGTTGAAAAACCACTTTTCGCACTTGTGTTAGTGTTGAAAAACCACTTTTCGCAATTGTGTTTGTGCAGGAAACCACTTTTGCACTTGTATTAGTGTGGAAAAAACACTTTTCGCACTTGTGTTAGTGTTGAAAAACCACTTTTCGCACTTGTGTTAGTGTTGAAAAACCACTTTTCGAACTTGTGTTGGTGCAGGAAACCATTTTTGCACTTGTCTTAGTGTGGAAAAAACCACTTTTCGCACTTGTGTTAGTGTTGAAAAACCACTTTTCGCACTTGTGTTGGTGCAGGAAACCACTTTTGCACTTGTATTAGTGTGGAAAACCACTTTTCGCACTTGTGTTAGTGTTGAAAAACCACTTTTCGCACTTGTGTTAGTGTTGAAAAACCACTTTTCGCACTTGTGTTGGTGCAGGAAACCACTTTTGCACTTGTATTAGTGTGGAAAAAACACTTTTCGCACTTGTGTTAGTGTTGAAAAACCACTTTTGGCACTTGTATTAGTGTTGAAAAACCACTTTTCGCACTTGTGTTGGTGCAGGAAACCACTTTTGCACTTGTATTAGTGTGGAAAAACCACTTTTCACACTTGTGTTGGTGCAGGAAACCACTTTTGCACTTGTATTAGTGTGGAAAAAACACTTTTTGCACTTGTGTTGGTGTAGGAAACCACTTTTGCACTTGTATTAGTGTGGAAAAAACACTTTTTGCACTTGTGATAGTGTTGAAAAACCACTTTTCGCACTTGTGTTAGTGTTGAAAAACCACTTTTCGCAATTGTGTTTGTGCAGGAAACCACTTTTGCACTTGTATTAGTGTGGAAAAAACACTTTTCGCACTTGTGTTAGTGTTGAAAAACCACTTTTCGCACTTGTTAGTGTTGAAAAACCACTTTTCGAACTTGTGTTGGTGCAGGAAACCATTTTTGCACTTGTATTAGTGTGGAAAAAACCACTTTTCGCACTTGTGTTAGTGTTGAAAAACCACTTTTTGCACTTGTGTTAGTGTTGAAAAATCACTTTTCGCACTTGTGTTAGTGTTGAAAAACCACTTTTCGCACTTGTGTTAGTGTTGAAAAACCACTTTTCGAACTTGTGTTGGTGCAGGAAACCATTTTTGCACTTGTATTAGTGTGGAAAAAACCACTTTTTGCACTTGTGTTAGTGTTGAAAAACCACTTTTCGCACTTGTGTTGGTGCAGGAAACCACTTTTGCACTTGTATTAGTGTGGAAAAAACACTTTTTGCACTTGTGATAGTGTTGAAAAACCACCTTTCGCACTTGCGTTAGTGTTGAAAAACCACTTTTCGCACTTGTGTTAGTGTTTAAAAACCACTTTTCGCACTTGTGTTGGTGCAGGAAACCACTTTTGCACTTGTATTAATGTTGAAAAACCACTTTTCACACTTGTGTTAGTGTTGAAAAACCACTTTTCGCACTTGGGTTAGTGTTGAAAAACCACTTTTCGCACTTGTGTTGGTGCAGGAAACCACTTTTGCACTTGTATTAGTGTGGAAAAAACACTTTTCGCACTTGTGTTAGTGTTGAAAAACGACTTTTCGCACTTGTGTTAGTGTTGAAAAACCACTTTTCGCACTTGTGTTGGTGCAGGAAACCACTTTTGCACTTGTATTAGTGTGGATAAAACACTTTTCGCACTTGTGTTAGTGTTGAAAAACCACTTTTCGCACTTGTGTTAGTGTTGAAAAACCACTTTTCGCACTTGTGTTGGTGCAGGAAACCACTTTTGCACTTGTATTAGTGTGGAAAAAACACTTTTTGCACTTGTGATAGTGTTGAAAAACCACTTTTCGCACTTGTGTTAGTGTTGAAAAACCACTTTTCGCACTTGTGTTGGTGCAGGAAACCACTTTTGCACTTGTATTCGTGTGGAAAAACCACTTTTCGCACTTGTGTTAGTGTTGAAAAACCACTTTTCGCACTTGTGTTAGTGTTGAAAAACCACTTTTCGCACTTGTGTTGGTGCAGGAAACCACTTTTGCACTTGTATTAGTGTGGAAAAAACACTTTTTGCACTTGTGATAGTGTTGAAAAACCACTTTTCGCACTTGTGTTAGTGTTGAAAAACCACTTTTCGCACTTGTGTTGGTGCAGGAAACCACTTTTGCACTTGTATTAGTGTGGAAAAACCACTTTTCGCACTTGTGTTAGTGTTGAAAAACCACTTTTCGCACTTGTGTTAGTGTTGAAAACCCACTTTTCGCACTTGTGTTGGTGCAGGAAACCACTTTTGCACTTGTATTAGTGTGGAAAAAACACTTTTCACACTTGTGTTAGTGTTGAAAAACCACTTTTCGCACTTGTGTTAGTGTTGAAAAACCACTTTTCGCACTTGTGTTGGTGCAGGAAACCACTATTGCACTTGTATTAGTGTGGAAAAAACACTTTTTGCACTTGTGATAGTGTTGAAAAACCACTTTTCGCACGTGTGTTAGTGTTGAAAAACCACTTTTTGCACTTGTGTTGGTGCAGGAAACCACTTCTGCACTTGTATTAGTGTGGAAAACCACTTTTCGCACTTGTGTTAGTGTTGAAAAACCACTTTTCGCACTTGTGTTAGTGTTGAAAAACCACTTTTCGCACTTGTGTTGGTGCAGGAAACCACTTTTGCACTTGTATTAGTGTGGAAAAAACACTTTTCGCACTTGTGTTAGTGTTGAAAAACCACTTTTGGCACTTGTATTAGTGTTGAAAAACCACTTTTCGCACTTGTGTTGGTGCAGGAAACCACTTTTGCACTTGTATTAGTGTGGAAAAACCACTTTTCACACTTGTGTTGGTGCAGGAAACCACTTTTGCACTTGTATTAGTGTGGAAAAAACACTTTTTGCACTTGTGTTGGTGTAGGAAACCACTTTTGCACTTGTATTAGTGTGGAAAAAACACTTTTTGCACTTGTGATAGTGTTGAAAAACCACTTTTCGCACTTGTGTTAGTGTTGAAAAACCACTTTTCGCAATTGTGTTTGTGCAGGAAACCACTTTTGCACTTGTATTAGTGTGGAAAAAACACTTTTCGCACTTGTGTTAGTGTTGAAAAACCACTTTTCGCACTTGTTAGTGTTGAAAAACCACTTTTCGAACTTGTGTTGGTGCAGGAAACCATTTTTGCACTTGTATTAGTGTGGAAAAAACCACTTTTCGCACTTGTGTTAGTGTTGAAAAACCACTTTTTGCACTTGTGTTAGTGTTGAAAAATCACTTTTCGCACTTGTGTTAGTGTTGAAAAACCACTTTTCGCACTTGTGTTAGTGTTGAAAAACCACTTTTCGAACTTGTGTTGGTGCAGGAAACCATTTTTGCACTTGTATTAGTGTGGAAAAAACCACTTTTCGCACTTGTGTTAGTGTTGAAAAACCACTTTTTGCACTTGTGTTAGTGTTGAAAAACCACTTTTCGCACTTGTGTTGGTGCAGGAAACCACTTTTGCACTTGTATTAGTGTGGAAAAAACACTTTTTGCACTTGTGATAGTGTTGAAAAACCACCTTTCGCACTTGCGTTAGTGTTGAAAAACCACTTTTCGCACTTGTGTTAGTGTTTAAAAACCACTTTTCGCACTTGTGTTGGTGCAGGAAACCACTTTTGCACTTGTATTAATGTTGAAAAACCACTTTTCACACTTGTGTTAGTGTTGAAAAACCACTTTTCGCACTTGGGTTAGTGTTGAAAAACCACTTTTCGCACTTGTGTTGGTGCAGGAAACCACTTTTGCACTTGTATTAGTGTGGAAAAAACACTTTTCGCACTTGTGTTAGTGTTGAAAAACGACTTTTCGCACTTGTGTTAGTGTTGAAAAACCACTTTTCGCACTTGTGTTGGTGCAGGAAACCACTTTTGCACTTGTATTAGTGTGGAAAAAACACTTTTCGCACTTGTGTTAGTGTTGAAAAACCACTTTTCGCACTTGTGTTAGTGTTGAAAAACCACTTTTCGCACTTGTGTTGGTGCAGGAAACCACTTTTGCACTTGTATTAGTGTGGAAAAAACACTTTTTGCACTTGTGATAGTGTTGAAAAACCACTTTTCGCACTTGTGTTAGTGTTGAAAAACCACTTTTCGCACTTGTGTTGGTGCAGGAAACCACTTTTGCACTTGTATTAGTGTGGAAAAACCACTTTTCGCACTTGTGTTAGTGTTGAAAAACCACTTTTCGCACTTGTGTTAGTGTTGAAAAACCACTTTTCGCACTTGTGTTGGTGCAGGAAACCACTTTTGCACTTGTATTAGTGTGGAAAAAACACTTTTTGCACTTGTGATAGTGTTGAAAAACCACTTTTCGCACTTGTGTTAGTGTTGAAAAACCACTTTTCGCACTTGTGTTGGTGCAGGAAACCACTTTTGCACTTGTATTAGTGTGGAAAAACCACTTTTCACACTTGTGTTAGTGTTGAAAAACCACTTTTCGCACTTGTGTTAGTGTTGAAAACCCACTTTTTGCACTTGTGTTGGTGCAGGAAACCACTTTTGCACTTGTATTAGTGTGGAAAAAACACTTTTCACACTTGTGTTAGTGTTGAAAAACCACTTTTCGCACTTGTGTTAGTGTTGAAAAACCACTTTTCGCACTTGTGTTGGTGCAGGAAACCACTATTGCACTTGTATTAGTGTGGAAAAAACACTTTTTGCACTTGTGATAGTGTTGAAAAACCACTTTTCGCACGTGTGTTAGTGTTGAAAAACCACTTTTTGCACTTGTGTTGGTGCAGGAAACCACTTCTGCACTTGTATTAGTGTGGAAAAAACACTTTTTGCACTTGTGATAGTGTTGAAAAACCACTTTTCGCACTTGTGTTAGTGTTGAAAAACCACTTTTCGCACTTGTGTTGGTGCAGGAAACCACTTTTGCACTTGTATTAGTGTGGAAAAACCACTTTTCGCACTTGTGTTAGTGTTGAAAAACCACTTTTCGCACTTGTGTTAGTGTTGAAAAACCACTTTTCGCACTTGTGTTGGTGCAGGAAACCACTTTTGCACTTGTATTAGTGTGGAAAAAACACTTTTTGCACTTGTGATAGTGTTGAAAAACCACTTTTCGCACTTGTGTTAGTGTTGAAAAACCACTTTTCGCACTTGTGTTGGTGCAGGAAACCACTTTTGCACTTGTATTAGTGTGGAAAAACCACTTTTCACACTTGTGTTAGTGTTGAAAAACCACTTTTCGCACTTGTGTTAGTGTTGAAAACCCACTTTTCGCACTTGTGTTGGTGCAGGAAACCACTTTTGCCCCTGTATTAGTGTGGAAAAAACACTTTTCACACTTGTGTTAGTGTTGAAAAACCACTTTTCGCACTTGTGTTAGTGTTGAAAAACCACTTTTCGCACTTGTGTTGGTGCAGGAAACCACTATTGCACTTGTATTGGTGTGGAAAAAACACTTTTTGCACTTGTGATAGTGTTGAAAAACCACTTTTCGCACTTGTGTTAGTGTTGAAAAACCACATTTCGCTATTGTGTTTGTGCAGGAAACCACTTTTGCACTTGTATTAGTGTGGAAAAAACACTTTTCGCACTTGTGTTAGTGTTGAAAAACCACTTTTCGCACTTGTGTTAGTGTTGAAAAACCACTTTTCGCACTTGTGTTGGTGCAGGAAACCACTTTTGCACTTGTATTAGTGTGGAAAAAACACTTTTTGCACTTGTGATAGTGTTGAAAAACCACTTTTCGCACTTGTGTTAGTGTTGAGAAACCACCTTTCGCACTTGTGTTGGTGCAGGAAACCACTTTTGCACTTGTATTAGTGTGGAAAAACCACTTTTCACACTTGTGTTAGTGTTGAAAAACCACTTTTCGCACTTGTGTTAGTGTTGAAAAACCACTTTTTGCACTTGTGTTAGTGTTGAAAAACCACTTTTCGCACTTGTGTTGGTGCAGGAAACCACTTTTGCACTTGTATTAGTGTGGAAAAACACTTTTCGCACTTGTGTTAGTGTTGAAAAACCACTTTTCGCACTTGTGTTAGTGTTGAAAAACCACTTTTCGCACTTGTGTTGGTGCAGGAAACCACTTTTGCACTTGTATTAGTGTGGAAAAAACACTTTTTGCACTTGTGATAGTGTTGAAAAACCACTTTTCGCACTTGTGTTAGTGTTGAAAAACCACTTTTCGCACTTGTGTTAGTGTTGAAAAACCACTTTTCGCACTTGTGTTGGTGCAGGAAACCACTTTTGCACTTGTATTAGTGTGGAAAACCACTTTTCGCACTTGTGTTAGTGTTGAAAAACCAATTTTCGCACTTGTGTTAGTGTTGAAAAACCACTTTTCGCACTTGTGTTGGTGCAGGAAACCACTTTTGCACTTGTATTAGTGTGGAAAAACCACTTTTCACACTTGTGTTACTGTTGAAAAACCACTTTTTACACTTGTGTTAGTGTTGAAAAACCACTTTTCGCACTTGTGTTGGTGCAGGAAACCACTTTTGCACTTGTATTAGTGTGGAAAAAACACTTTTTGCACTTGTGAGAGTGTTGAAAAACCACTTTTCGCACTTGTGTTAGTGTTGAAAAACCACTTTTCGCAATTGTGTTTGTGCAGGAAACCACTTTTGCACTTGTATTAGTGTGGAAAAAACACTTTTCGCACTTGTGTTAGTGTTGAAAAACCACTTTTCGCACTTGTGTTAGTGTTGAAAAACCACTTTTCGAACTTGTGTTGGTGCAGGAAACCACTTTTGCACTTGTATTAGTGTGGAAAAAACACTTTTTGCACTTGTGATAGTGTTGAAAAACCACTTTTCGCACTTGTGTTAGTGTTGAAAAACCACTTTTCGCACTTGTGTTAGTGTTGAAAAACCACTTTTCGCACTTGTGTTGGTGCAGGAAACCACTTTTGCACTTGTATTAGTGTGGAAAACCACTTTTCGCACTTGTGTTAGTGTTGAAAAACCAATTTTCGCACTTGTGTTAGTGTTGAAAAACCACTTTTCGCACTTGTGTTGGTGCAGGAAACCACATTTGCACTTGTATTAGTGTGGAAAAAACACTTTTTGCACTTGTGATAGTGTTGAAAAACCACTTTTCGCACTTGTGTTAGTGTTGAAAAACCACTTTTCGCACTTGCGTTGGTGCAGGAAACCACTTTTGCACTTGTATTAGTGTGGAAAAACCACTTTTCGCACTTGTGTTAGTGTTGAAGAACCACTTTTCGCAATAGTGTTAGTGTTGAAAAACCACATTTCGCACTTGTGTTGGTGCAGGAAACCACTTTTGCACTTGTATTAGTGTGGAAAAACCACTTTTCACACTTGTGTTAGTGTTGAAAAACCACTTTTCGCACTTGTGTTAGTGTTGAAAAACCACTTTTCGCACTTGTGTTGGTGAAGGAAACCACTTTTGCAATTGTATTAGTGTGGAAAAACCACTTTTCGCACTTGTGTTAGTGTTGAAAAACCACTTTTTGCACTTGTGATAGTGTTGAAAAACCACTTTTCGCACTTGTGTTAGTGTTGAAAAACCACTTTTCCCACTTGTGTTGGTGCAGGAAACCACTTTTGCACTTGCATTAGTGTGGAAAAAACACTTTTTGTACTTGTGATAATGTTGAAAAACCACTTTTCGCACTTGTGTTAGTGTTGAAAAACCACTTTTCGCACTTGTGTTGGTGCAGGAAACCACTTTTGCACTTGTATTAGTGTGGAAAAACCACTTTTCGCACTTGTGTTAGTTTTGAAAAACCACTTTTCGCACTTTGTTGAAAAACCACTTTTCGCACTTGTGTTAATGTTGAAAAACCACTTTTCGCACTTGTGTTGGTGCAGTAAACCACTTTTGCACTTGTATTAGTGTGGAAAAAACACTTTTTGCACTTGTGATAGTGTTGAAAAACCTTCGCACTTGTGTTAGTGTTGAAAAACCACTTTTTGCACTTGTGTTGGTGCAGGAAACCACTTTTGCACTTGTATTAGTGTGGAAAAAACACTTTTCGCACTTGTGTTAGTGTTGAAAAGCCACTTTTCGCACTTGTATTAGTGTTGAAAAACCACTTTTCGCACTTGTGTTGGTGCAGGAAACCACTTTTGCACTTGTATTAGTGTGGAAAAAACACTTTTCGCACTTGTGTTAGTGTTGAAAAACCACTTTTGCACTTGTATTAGTGTGGAAAAACCACTTTTCACACTTGTGTTACTGTTGAAAAACCACTTTTTACACTTGTGTTAGTGTTGAAAAGCCACTTTTCGCACTTGTGTTGGTGCAGGAAACCACTTTTGCACTTGTATTAGTGTGGAAAAAACACTTTTTGCACTTGTGATAGTGTTGAAAAACCACTTTTCGCACTTGTGTTAGTGTTGAAAAACCACTTTTCGCAATTGTGTTTGTGCAGGAAACCACTTTTGCACTTGTATTAGTGTGGAAAAAACACTTTTCGCACTTGTGTTTGTGTTGAAAAACCACTTTTCGCACTTGTGTTAGTGTTGAAAAACCACTTTTCGAACTTGTGTTGGTGCAGGAAACCATTTTTGCACTTGTATTAGTGTGGAAAAAACCACTTTTCGCACTTGTGTTAGTGTTGAAAAACCACTTTTCCCACTTGTGTTGGTGCAGGAAACCACTTTTGCACTTGCATTAGTGTGGAAAAAACACTTTTTGTACTTGTGATAGTGTTGAAAAACCACTTTTCGCACTTGTGTTAGTGTTGAAAAACCACTTTTCGCACTTGTGTTGGTGCAGGAAACCACTTTTGCACTTGTATTAGTGTGGAAAAACCACTTTTCGCACTTGTGTTAGTTTTGAAAAACCACTTTTCGCACTTTGTTGAAAAACCACTTTTCGCACTTGTGTTAATGTTGAAAAACCACTTTTTGCACTTGTGTTGGTGCAGTAAACCACTTTTGCACTTGTATTAGTGTGGAAAAAACACTTTTTGCACTTGTGATAGTGTTGAAAAACCTTCGCACTTGTGTTAGTGTTGAAAAACCACTTTTTGCACTTGTGTTGGTGCAGGAAACCACTTTTGCACTTGTATTAGTGTGGAAAAAACACTTTTCGCACTTGTGTTAGTGTTGAAAAACCACTTTTCGCACTTGTATTAGTGTTGAAAAACCACTTTTCGCACTTGTGTTGGTGCAGGAAACCACTTTTGCACTTGTATTAGTGTGGAAAAAACACTTTTCGCACTTGTGTTAGTGTTGAAAAACCACTTTTGCACTTGTATTAGTGTGGAAAAACCACTTTTCACACTTGTGTTACTGTTGAAAAACCACTTTTTACACTTGTGTTAGTGTTGAAAAGCCACTTTTCGCACTTGTGTTGGTGCAGGAAACCACTTTTGCACTTGTATTAGTGTGGAAAAAACACTTTTTGCACTTGTGATAGTGTTGAAAAACCACTTTTCGCACTTGTGTTAGTGTTGAAAAACCACTTTTCGCAATTGTGTTTGTGCAGGAAACCACTTTTGCACTTGTATTAGTGTGGAAAAAACACTTTTCGCACTTGTGTTAGTGTTGAAAAACCACTTTTCGCACTTGTGTTAGTGTTGAAAAACCACTTTTCGAACTTGTGTTGGTGCAGGAAACCATTTTTGCACTTGTATTAGTGTGGAAAAAACCACTTTTCGCACTTGTGTTAGTGTTGAAAAACCACTTTTTGCACTTGTGTTAGTGTTGAAAAACCACTTTTCGCACTTGTGTTGGTGCAGGAAACCACTTTTGCACTTGTATTAGTGTGGAAAAAACACTTTTTGCACTTGTGATAGTGTTGAAAAACCACCTTTCGCACTTGCGTTAGTGTTGAAAAACCACTTTTCGCACTTGTGTTAGTGTTTAAAAACCACTTTTCGCACTTGTGTTGGTGCAGGAAACCACTTTTGCACTTGTATTAATGTTGAAAAACCACTTTTCACACTTGTGTTAGTGTTGAAAAACCACTTTTCGCACTTGGGTTAGTGTTGAAAAACCACTTTTCGCACTTGTGTTGGTGCAGGAAACCACTTTTGCACTTGTATTAGTGTGGAAAAAACACTTTTCGCACTTGTGTTAGTGTTGAAAAACGACTTTTCGCACTTGTGTTAGTGTTGAAAAACCACTTTTCGCACTTGTGTTGGTGCAGGAAACCACTTTTGCACTTGTATTAGTGTGGAAAAAACACTTTTCGCACTTGTGTTAGTGTTGAAAAACCACTTTTCGCACTTGTGTTAGTGTTGAAAAACCACTTTTCGCACTTGTGTTGGTGCAGGAAACCACTTTTGCACTTGTATTAGTTTGGAAAAAACACTTTTTGCACTTGTGATAGTGTTGAAAAACCACTTTTCGCACTTGTGTTAGTGTTGAAAAACCACTTTTCGCACTTGTGTTGGTGCAGGAAACCACTTTTGCACTTGTATTAGTGTGGAAAAACCACTTTTCGCACTTGTGTTAGTGTTGAAAAACCACTTTTCGCACTTGTGTTAGTGTTGAAAAACCACTTTTCGCACTTGTGTTGGTGCAGGAAACCACTTTTGCACTTGTATTAGTGTGGAAAAAACACTTTTTGCACTTGTGATAGTGTTGAAAAACCACTTTTCGCACTTGTGTTAGTGTTGAAAAACCACTTTTCGCACTTGTGTTGGTGCAGGAAACCACTTTTGCACTTGTATTAGTGTGGAAAAACCACTTTTCGCACTTGTGTTAGTGTTGAAAAACCACTTTTCGCACTTGTGTTAGTGTTGAAAACCCACTTTTCGCACTTGTGTTGGTGCAGGAAACCACTTTTGCACTTGTATTAGTGTGGAAAAAACACTTTTCACACTTGTGTTAGTGTTGAAAAACCACTTTTCGCACTTGTGTTAGTGTTGAAAAACCACTTTTCGCACTTGTGTTGGTGCAGGAAACCACTATTGCACTTGTATTAGTGTGGAAAAAACACTTTTTGCACTTGTGATAGTGTTGAAAAACCACTTTTCGCACGTGTGTTAGTGTTGAAAAACCACTTTTTGCACTTGTGTTGGTGCAGGAAACCACTTCTGCACTTGTATTAGTGTGGAAAACCACTTTTCGCACTTGTGTTAGTGTTGAAAAACCACTTTTCGCACTTGTGTTAGTGTTGAAAAACCACTTTTCGCACTTGTGTTGGTGCAGGAAACCACTTTTGCACTTGTATTAGTGTGGAAAAAACACTTTTCGCACTTGTGTTAGTGTTGAAAAACCACTTTTGGCACTTGTATTAGTGTTGAAAAACCACTTTTCGCACTTGTGTTGGTGCAGGAAACCACTTTTGCACTTGTATTAGTGTGGAAAAACCACTTTTCACACTTGTGTTGGTGCAGGAAACCACTTTTGCACTTGTATTAGTGTGGAAAAAACACTTTTTGCACTTGTGTTGGTGTAGGAAACCACTTTTGCACTTGTATTAGTGTGGAAAAAACACTTTTTGCACTTGTGATAGTGTTGAAAAACCACTTTTCGCACTTGTGTTAGTGTTGAAAAACCACTTTTCGCAATTGTGTTTGTGCAGGAAACCACTTTTGCACTTGTATTAGTGTGGAAAAAACACTTTTCGCACTTGTGTTAGTGTTGAAAAACCACTTTTCGCACTTGTTAGTGTTGAAAAACCACTTTTCGAACTTGTGTTGGTGCAGGAAACCATTTTTGCACTTGTATTAGTGTGGAAAAAACCACTTTTCGCACTTGTGTTAGTGTTGAAAAACCACTTTTTGCACTTGTGTTAGTGTTGAAAAATCACTTTTCGCACTTGTGTTGGTGCAGGAAACCACTTTTGCACTTGTATTAGTGTGGCAAAAACACTTTTTGCACTTGTGATAGTGTTGAAAAACCACCTTTCGCACTTGCGTTAGTGTTGAAAAACCACTTTTCGCACTTGTGTTAGTGTTTAAAAACCACTTTTCGCACTTGTGTTGGTGCAGGAAACCACTTTTGCACTTGTATTAAGGTTGAAAAACCACTTTTCACACTTGTGTTAGTGTTGAAAAACCACTTTTCGCACTTGGGTTAGTGTTGAAAAACCACTTTTCGCACTTGTGTTGGTGCAGGAAACCACTTTTGCACTTGTATTAGTGTGGAAAAAACACTTTTCGCACTTGTGTTAGTGTTGAAAAACCACTTTTCGCACTTGTGTTAGTGTTGAAAAACCACTTTTCGCACTTGTGTTGGTGCAGGAAACCACTTTTGCACTTGTATTAGTGTGGAAAAACCACTTTTCGCACTTGTGTTAGTGTTGAAAAACCACTTTTCGCACTTGTGTTAGTGTTGAAAAACCACTTTTCGCACTTGTGTTGGTGCAGGAAACCACTTTTGCACTTGTATTAGTGTGGAAAAAACACTTTTTGCACTTGTGATAGTGTTGAAAAACCACTTTTCGCACTTGTGTTAGTGTTGAAAAACCACTTTTCACACTTGTGTTGGTGCAGGAAACCACTTTTGCACTTGTATTAGTGTGGAAAAACCACTTTTCGCACTTGTGTTAGTGTTGAAAAACCACTTTTCGCACTTGTGTTAGTGTTGAAAAACCACTTTTCGCACTTGTGTTGGTGCAGGAAACCACTTTTGCACTTGTATTAGTGTGGAAAAAACACTTTTTGCACTTGTGATAGTGTTGAAAAACCACTTTTCGCACTTGTGTTAGTGTTGAAAAACCACTTTTCGCACTTGTGTTGGTGCAGGAAACCACTTTTGCACTTGTATTAGTGTGGAAAAACCACTTTTCACACTTGTGTTAGTGTTGAAAAACCACTTTTCGCACTTGTGTTAGTGTTGAAAACCCACTTTTCGCACTTGTGTTGGTGCAGGAAACCACTTTTGCACTTGTGATAGTGTTGAAAAACCACTTTTCGCACGTGTGTTAGTGTTGAAAAACCACTTTTCGCACTTGTGTTGGTGCAGGAAACCACTTCTGCACTTGTATTAGTGTGGAAAACCACTTTTCGCACTTGTGTTAGTGTTGAAAAACCACTTTTCGCACTTGTGTTAGTGTTGAAAAACCACTTTTCGCACTTGTGTTGGTGCAGGAAACCACTTTTGCACTTGTATTAGTGTGGAAAAAACACTTTTCGCACTTGTGTTAGTGTTGAAAAACCACTTTTGGCACTTGTATTAGTGTTGAAAAACCACTTTTCGCACTTGTGTTGGTGCAGGAAACCACTTTTGCACTTGTATTAGTGTGGAAAAACCACTTTTCACACTTGTGTTGGTGCAGGAAACCACTTTTGCACTTGTATTAGTGTGGAAAAAACACTTTTTGCACTTGTGTTGGTGCAGGAAACCACTTTTACACTTGTATTAGTGTGGAAAAAACACTTTTTGCACTTGTGATAGTGTTGAAAAACCACTTTTCGCACTTGTGTTAGTGTTGAAAAACCACTTTTCGCAATTGTGTTTGTGCAGGAAACCACTTTTGCACTTGTATTAGTGTGGAAAAAACACTTTTCGCACTTGTGTTAGTGTTGAAAAACCACTTTTCGCACTTGTGTTAGTGTTGAAAAACCACTTTTTGAACTTGTGTTGGTGCAGGAAACCATTTTTGCACTTGTATTAGTGTGGAAAAAACCACTTTTCGCACTTGTGTTAGTGTTGAAAAACCACTTTTTGCACTTGTGTTAGTGTTGAAAAACCACTTTTCGCACTTGTGTTGGTGCAGGAAACCACTTTTGCACTTGTATTACTGTGGAAAAAACACTTTTTGCACTTGTGATAGTGTTGAAAAACTACTTTTCGCACTTGTGTTAGTGTTGAAAAACCACTTTTCGCAATTGTGTTTGTGCAGGAAACCACTTTTGCACTTGTATTAGTGTGGAAAAAACACTTTTCGCACTTGTGTTAGTGTTGAAAAACCACTTTTCGCACTTGTGTTAGTGTTGAAAAACCACTTTTCGAACTTGTGTTGGTGCAGGAAACCATTTTTGCACTTGTATTAGTGTGGAAAAAACCACTTTTCGCACTTGTGTTAGTGTTGAAAAACCACTTTTTGCACTTGTGTTAGTGTTGAAAAACCACTTTTCGCACTTGTGTTGGTGCAGGAAACCACTTTTGCACTTGTTTTAGTGTGGAAAAAACACTTTTTGCACTTGTGATAGTGTTGAAAAACCACCTTTCGCACTTGCGTTAGTGTTGAAAAACCACTTTTCGCACTTGTGTTAGTGTTTAAAAACCACTTTTCGCACTTGTGTTGGTGCAGGAAACCACTTTTGCACTTGTATTAATGTTGAAAAACCACTTTTCACACTTGTGTTAGTGTTGAAAAACCACTTTTCGCACTTGGGTTAGTGTTGAAAAACCACTTTTCGCACTTGTGTTGGTGCAGGAAACCACTTTTGCACTTGTATTAGTGTGGAAAAAACACTTTTCGCACTTGTGTTAGTGTTGAAAAACCACTTTTCGCACTTGTGTTAGTGTTGAAAAACCACTTTTCGCACTTGTGTTGGTGCAGGAAACCACTTTTGCACTTGTATTAGTGTGGAAAAACCACTTTTCGCACTTGTGTTAGTGTTGAAAAACCACTTTTCGCACTTGTGTTGGTGCAGGAAACCACTTTTGCACTTGTATTAGTGTGGAAAAAACACTTTTTGCACTTGTGATAGTGTTGAAAAACCACTTTTCGCACTTGTGTTAGTGTTGAAAAACCACTTTTCGCACTTGTGTTGGTGCAGGAAACCACTTTTGCACTTGTATTAGTGTGGAAAAACCACTTTTCGCACTTGTGTTAGTGTTGAAAAACCACTTTTCGCACTTGTGTTAGTGTTGAAAAACCACTTTTCGCACTTGTGTTGGTGCAGGAAACCACTTTTGCACTTGTATTAGTGTGGAAAAAACACTTTTTGCACTTGTGATAGTGTTGAAAAACCACTTTTCGCACTTGTGTTAGTGTTGAAAAACCACTTTTCGCACTTGTGTTGGTGCAGGAAACCACTTTTGCACTTGTATTAGTGTGGAAAAACCACTTTTCGCACTTGTGTTAGTGTTGAAAAACCACTTTTCGCACTTGTGTTAGTGTTGAAAACCCACTTTTCGCACTTGTGTTGGTGCAGGAAACCACTTTTGCACTTGTATTAGTGTGGAAAAAACACTTTTCACACTTGTGTTAGTGTTGAAAAACCACTTTTCGCACTTGTGTTAGTGTTGAAAAACCACTTTTCGCACTTGTGTTGGTGCAGGAAACCACTATTGCACTTGTATTAGTGTGGAAAAAACACTTTTTGCACTTGTGATAGTGTTGAAAAACCACTTTTCGCACGTGTGTTAGTGTTGAAAAACCACTTTTCGCACTTGTGTTGGTGCAGGAAACCACTTCTGCACTTGTATTAGTGTGGAAAACCACTTTTCGCACTTGTGTTAGTGTTGAAAAACCACTTTTCGCACTTGTGTTAGTGTTGAAAAACCACTTTTCGCGCTTGTGTTGGTGCAGGAAACACTTTTGCACTTGTATTAGTGTGGAAAAAATACTTTTCGCACTTGTGTTAGTGTTGAAAAACCACTTTTGGCACTTGTATTAGTGTTGAAAAACCACTTTTCGCACTTGTGTTGGTGCAGGAAACCACTTTTGCACTTGTATTAGTGTGGAAAAACCACTTTTCACACTTGTGTTGGTGCAGGAAACCACTTTTGCACTTGTATTAGTGTGGAAAAAACACTTTTTGCACTTGTGTTGGTGCAGGAAACCACTTTTGCACTTGTATTAGTGTGGAAAAAACACTTTTTGCACTTGTGATAGTGTTGAAAAACCACTTTTCGCACTTGTGTTAGTGTTGAAAAACCACTTTTCGCAATTGTGTTTGTGCAGGAAACCACTTTTGCACTTGTATTAGTGTGGAAAAAACACTTTTCGCACTTGTGTTAGTGTTGAAAAACCACTTTTCGCACTTGTGTTAGTGTTGAAAAACCACTTTTCGAACTTGTGTTGGTGCAGGAAACCATTTTTGCACTTGTATTAGTGTGGAAAAAACCACTTTTCGCACTTGTGTTAGTGTTGAAAAACCACTTTTTGCACTTGTGTTAGTGTTGAAAAACCACTTTTCGCACTTGTGTTGGTGCAGGAAACCACTTTTGCACTTGTATTAGTGTGGAAAAAACACTTTTTGCACTTGTGATAGTGTTGAAAAAACTACTTTTCGCACTTGCGTTAGTGTTGAAAAACCACTTTTCTCACTTGTGTTAGTGTTTAAAAACCACTTTTCGCACTTGTGTTGGTGCAGGAAACCACTTTTGCACTTGTATTAATGATGAAAAACCACTTTTCACACTTGTGTTAGTGTTGAAAAACCACTTTTCGCACTTGTGTTAGTGTTGAAAAACCACTTTTCGCACTTGTGTTGGTGCAGGAAACCACTTTTGCACTTGTATTAGTGTGGAAAAAACACTTTTCGCACTTGTGTTAGTGTTGAAAAACCACTTTTCGCACTTGTGTTAGTGTTGAAAAACCACTTTTCGCACTTGTGTTGGTGCAGGGAACCACTTTTGCACTTGTATTAGTGTGGAAAAACCACTTTTCGCACTTGTGTTAGTGTTGAAAAACCACTTTTCGCACTTGTGTTAGTGTTGAAAAACCACTTTTCGCACTTGTGTTGGTGCAGGAAACCACTTTTGCACTTGTATTAGTGTGGAAAAAACACTTTTTGCACTTGTGATAGTGTTGAAAAACCACTTTTCGCACTTGTGTTAGTGTTGAAAAACCACTTTTCGCACTTGTGTTGGTGCAGGAAACCACTTTTGCACTTGTATTAGTGTGGAAAAACCACTTTTCGCACTTGTGTTAGTGTTGAAAAACCACTTTTCGCACTTGTGTTAGTGTTGAAAAACCACTTTTCGCACTTGTGTTGGTGCAGTAAACCACTTTTGCACTTGTATTAGTGTGGAAAAAACACTTTTTGCACTTGTGATAGTGTTGAAAAACCTCTTTTCGCACTAGAGTTAGTGTTGAAAAACCACTTTTCGCACTTGTGTTGGTGCAGGAAATCACTTTTGCACTTGTATTCGTGTGGAAAAACCACTTTTCGCACTTGTGTTAGTGTTGAAAAACCACTTTTCGCACTTGTGTTGGTGCAGGAAACCACTTTTGCACTTGTATTAGTGTGGAAAAAACACTTTTTGCACTTGTGATAGTGTTGAAAAACCACTTTTCGCACTTGTGTTAGTGTTGAAAAACCACTTTTCGCACTTGTGTTGGTGCAGGAAACCACTTTTGCACTTGTATTAGTGTGGAAAAACCACTTTTTGCACTTGTGTTAGTGTTGAAAAACCACTTTTCGCACTTGTGTTGGTGCAGGAAACCACTTTTGCACTTGTATTAGTGTGGAAAAACCACTTTTCACACTTGTGTTGGTGCAGGAAACCACTTTTGCACTTGTATTAGTGTGGAAAAAACACTTTTTGCACTTGTGTTGGTGCAGGAAACCACTTTTGCACTTGTATTAGTGTGGAAAAAACACTTTTTGCACTTGTGATAGTGTTGAAAAACCACTTTTCGCACTTGTGTTAGTGTTGAAAAACCACTTTTCGCAATTGTGTTTGTGCAGGAAACCACTTTTGCACTTGTATTAGTGTGGAAAAAACACTTTTCGCACTTGTGTTAGTGTTGAAAAACCACTTTTCGCACTTGTGTTAGTGTTGAAAAACCACTTTTCGAACTTGTGTTGGTGCAGGAAACCATTTTTGCACTTGTATTAGTGTGGAAAAAACCACTTTTCGCACTTGTGTTAGTGTTGAAAAACCACTTTTTGCACTTGTGTTAGTGTTGAAAAACCACTTTTCGCACTTGTGTTGGTGCAGGAAACCACTTTTGCACTTGTATTAGTGTGGAAAAAACACTTTTTGCACTTGTGATAGTGTTGAAAAAACTACTTTTCGCACTTGCGTTAGTGTTGAAAAACCACTTTTCTCACTTGTGTTAGTGTTTAAAAACCACTTTTCGCACTTGTGTTGGTGCAGGAAACCACTTTTGCACTTGTATTAATGATGAAAAACCACTTTTCACACTTGTGTTAGTGTTGAAAAACCACTTTTCGCACTTGTGTTAGTGTTGAAAAACCACTTTTCGCACTTGTGTTGGTGCAGGAAACCACTTTTGCACTTGTATTAGTGTGGAAAAAACACTTTTCGCACTTGTGTTAGTGTTGAAAAACCACTTTTCGCACTTGTGTTAGTGTTGAAAAACCACTTTTCGCACTTGTGTTGGTGCAGGGAACCACTTTTGCACTTGTATTAGTGTGGAAAAACCACTTTTCGCACTTGTGTTAGTGTTGAAAAACCACTTTTCGCACTTGTGTTAGTGTTGAAAAACCACTTTTCGCACTTGTGTTGGTGCAGGAAACCACTTTTGCACTTGTATTAGTGTGGAAAAAACACTTTTTGCACTTGTGATAGTGTTGAAAAACCACTTTTCGCACTTGTGTTAGTGTTGAAAAACCACTTTTCGCACTTGTGTTGGTGCAGGAAACCACTTTTGCACTTGTATTAGTGTGGAAAAACCACTTTTCGCACTTGTGTTAGTGTTGAAAAACCACTTTTCGCACTTGTGTTAGTGTTGAAAAACCACTTTTCGCACTTGTGTTGGTGCAGTAAACCACTTTTGCACTTGTATTAGTGTGGAAAAAACACTTTTTGCACTTGTGATAGTGTTGAAAAACCTCTTTTCGCACTAGAGTTAGTGTTGAAAAACCACTTTTCGCACTTGTGTTGGTGCAGGAAATCACTTTTGCACTTGTATTCGTGTGGAAAAACCACTTTTCGCACTTGTGTTAGTGTTGAAAAACCACTTTTCGCACTTGTGTTGGTGCAGGAAACCACTTTTGCACTTGTATTAGTGTGGAAAAAACACTTTTTGCACTTGTGATAGTGTTGAAAAACCACTTTTCGCACTTGTGTTAGTGTTGAAAAACCACTTTTCGCACTTGTGTTGGTGCAGGAAACCACTTTTGCACTTGTATTAGTGTGGAAAAACCACTTTTCGCACTTGTGTTAGTGTTGAAAAACGACTTTTCGCACTTGTGTTAGTGTTGAAAAACCACTTTTCGCACTTGTGTTGGTGCAGGAAACCACTTTTGCACTTGTATTAGTGTGGAAAAACACTTTTTGCACTTGTGATAGTGTTGAAAAACCACTTTTCGCACTTGTGTTAGTGTTGAAAAACCACCTTTTGCACTTGTGTTGGTGCAGGAAACCACTTTTGCACTTGTATTAGTGTGGAAAAACCACTTTTCGCACTTGTGTTAGTGTTGAAAAACCACTTTTCGCACTTGTGTTAGTGTTGAAAAACCACTTTTCGCACTTGTGTTAGTGTTGAAAAACCACTTTTCGCACTTGTGTTAGTGTTGAAAAACCACTTTTCGCACTTGTGTTGGTGCAGGAAACCACTTTTGCACTTGTATTAGTGTGGAAAAAACACTTTTCGCACTTGTGTTAGTGTTGAAAAACCACTTTTCGCACTTGTGTTAGTGTTGAAAAACCACTTTTCGCACTTGTGTTGGAGCAGGAAACCACTTTTGCACTTGTATTAGTGTTGAAAAACCACTTTTCGCACTTGTGTTAGTGTTGAAAAACCACTTTTCGCACTTGTGTTCGTGTTGAAAAACCACTTTTCGCACTTGTGTTGGTGCAGGAAACCACTTTTGCACTTGTATTAGTGTGGAAAAAACACTTTTCGCACTTGTGTTAGTGTTGAAAAACCACTTTTCGCACTTGTGTTAGTGTTGAAAAACCACTTTTCGCACTAGTGTTGGTGCAGGAAACCACTTTTGCACTTGTATTAGTGTGGAAAAACCACTTTTCGCACTTGTGTTAGTGTTGAAAAACCACTTTTCGCACTTGTGTTAGTGTTGAAAAACCACTTTTCGCACTTGTGTTGGTGCAGGAAACCACTTTTGCACTTGTATTAGTGTTGAAAAACCACTTTTCGCACTTGTGTTAGTGTTGAAAAACCACTTTTCGCACTTGTGTTGGTGCAGGAAACCACTTTTGCACTTGTATTAGTGTGGAAAAACCACTTTTCGCACTTGTGTTAGTGTTGAAAAACCACTTTTCACACTTGTGTTGGTGCAGGAAACCACTTTTGCACTTGCATTAGTGTGGAAAAAACACTTTTCGCACTTGTGTTAGTGTTGAAAAACCACTTTTCGCACTTGTGTTAGTGTTGAAAAACCACTTTTCGCACTTGTGTTGGTGCAGGAAACCACTTTTGCACTTGTATTAGTGTGGAAAAAACACTTTTTGCACTTGTGATAGTGTTGAAAAACCACTTTTCGCACTTGTGTTAGTGTTGAAAAACCACTTTTCGCACTTGTGTTGGTGCAGGAAACCACTTCTGCACTTGTATTAGTGTGGAAAACCACTTTTCGCACTTGTGTTAGTGTTGAAAAACCACTTTTCGCACTTGTGTTAGTGTTGAAAAACCACTTTTCGCGCTTGTGTTAGTGTTGAAAAACAACTTTTCGTACTTGTGTTAGTGTTGAAAAACCACTTTTCGCACTTGTATTAGTGTTGAAAAACGACTTTTCGCACTTGTGTTGGTGCAGGAAACCACTTTTCCACTTGTATTAGTGTGGAAAAAACACTTTTTGCACTTGTGATATTGTTGAAAAACAACTTTTCGCACTTGTGTTTGTGTTGAAAAACCACCTTTTGCACTTGTGTTGGTGCAGGAAACCACTTTTGCACTTGTATTAGTGTGGAAAAAACACTTTTTGCACTTGTGATAGTGTTGAAAAACCACTTTTCGCACTTGTGTTAGTGTTGAAAAACCACCTTTTGCACTTGTGTTGGTGCAGGAAACCACTTTTGCACATGTATTAGTGTGGAAAAACCACTTTTCGCACTTATGTTAGTGTTGAAAAACCACTTTTCGCACTCGTGTTAGTGTTGAAAAACCACTTTTCGCACTTGTGTTAGTGTTGAAAACCACTTTTCGCACTTGTGTTGGTGCAGGAAACCACTTTTGCACTTGCATTAGTGTGGAAAAACCACTTTTCGCACTTGGGTTAGTGTTGAAAAACCACTTTTCGCACTTGTGTTAGTGTTGAAAAACCACTTTTCGCACTTGTGTTGGTGCAAGAAAAGTGGTTTTTCAACACCAACACAAGTGCGAAAAGTGGTTTTTCAACACTAACACAAGTGCGAAAAGTGGTTTTTCAACACTATCACAAGTGCAAAAAGTGTTTTTTCCACACTAATATAAGTGCAAAAGTGGTTTCCTAGACCAACACAGGTGCGAAAAGTGGTTTTTCAACACTAACACAAGTGCGAAAAGTGGTTTTTCAACACTATCACAAGTGCAAAAAGTGTTTTTTCCACACTAATGCAAGTGCAAAAGTGGTTTCCTACACCAACACAAGTGCGAAAAGTGGTTTTTCAACACTAACACAAGTGCGAAAAGTGTTTTTCCACACTAATACAAGTGCAAAAGTGGTTTCCTGCACCAACACAAGTGCGAAAAGTGGTTTTTCAACATTAACACAAGTGCGAAAAGTGGTTTTTCAACATTAACACAAGTGCGAAAAGTGGTTTTTCAACACTAACACAAGTGCGAAAAGTGGTTTTTCAACACTAACACAAGTGCGAAAAGTGGTTTTTCCACACTAATACAAGTGCTAAAGTGGTTTCCTGCACCAACACAAGTGCGAAAAGTGGTTTTTCAACACTAACACAAGTGCGAAATGTGGTTTTTCAACACTATCACAAGTGCAAAAAGTGTTTTTTTCACACTAATACAAGTGCAAAAGTGGTTTCCTGCACCAACACAAGTGCGAAAAGTGGTTTTTCAACACTAACACAAGTGCGAAAAGTGGTTTTTCAACACTAACACAAGTGCGAAAAGTGTTTTTTCCACACTAATACAAGTGCAAAAGTGGTTTCCTGCACCAACACAATTGCGAAAAGTGGTTTTTCAACATTAACACAAGTGCGAAAAGTGGTTTTTCAACACTATCACAAGTGCAAAAAGTGTTTTTTCCACACTAATACAAGTGCAAAAGTGGTTTCCTGCACCAACACAAGTGCGAAAAGTGGTTTTTCAACACTAACACAAGTGCGAAAAGTGGTTTTTCAACACTAACACAAGTGCGAAAAGTGGTTTTTCAACACTAACCCAAGTGCGAAAAGTGTTTTTTCCACACTAATACAAGTGCAAAAGTGGTTTCCTGCACCAACACAAGTGCAAAAAGTGGTTTTTCCACACTAATACAAGTGCAAAAGTGGTTTCCTGCACCAACACAAGTGCAAAAAGTGGTTTTTCAACACTAACACAAGTGCGAAAAGTGGTTTTTCAACACTATCACAAGTGCAAAAAGTGTTTTTTCCACACTAATACAAGTGCAAAAGTGGTTTCCTGCACCAACACAAGTGCGAAAAGTGGTTTTTCAACACTAACACAAGTGCGAAAAGAGGTTTTTCAACACTAACACAAGAGCGAAAAGTGGTTTTTCCACACTAATACAATTGCAAAAGTGGTTTCCTGCACCAACACAAGTGCGAAAAGTGGTTTTTCAACACTAACACAAGTGTGAAAAGTGGTTTTTCAACACTATCACAAGTGCAAAAAGTGTTTTTTCCACACTAATACAAATGCAAAAGTGGTTTCCTGCTCCAACACAAGTGCGAAAAGTGGTTTTTCAACACTAACACAAGTGCGAAAAGTGGTTTTTCCACACTAATACAAGTGCAAAAGTGGTTTCCTGCACTAACACAAGTGCGAGAAGTGGTTTTCAACACTAACTCAAGTGCGAAAAGTGGTTTTTCAACACTATCACAAGTGCGAAAAGTGGTTTTTCCACACTAATACAATTGCAAAAGTGGTTTCCTAGACCAACACAGGTGCGAAAAGTGGTTTTTCAACACTAACACAAGTGCGAAAAGTGGTTTTTCAACACTATCACAAGTGCAAAAAGTGTTTTTCCCACACTAATACAAGTGCAAAAGTGGTTGCCTGCACCAACACAAGTGCGAAAAGTGGGTTTTTAACACTAACACAAGTGCGAAAAGTGGTTTTTCAACACTAACACAAGTGCGAAATGTGGTTTTTCCACACTAATACAAGTGCAAAAGTGGTTTCCTGCACCAACACAAGTGCGAAAAGTGGTTTTTCAACACTAACACAAGTGCGAAAAGTGGTTTTTCAACACTAACACAAGTGCAAAAAGTGTTTTTTCCACACTAATACAAGTGCAAAAGTGGTTTCCTGCACCAACACAAGTGTGAAAAGTGGTTTTTCAACACTAACACAAGTGCGAAAAGTGGTTTTTCAACACTAACACAAGTGCGAAAAGTGGTTTTCCACACTAATACAAGTGCAAAAGTGGTTTCCTGCACCAACACGAGTGCGAAAATGGTTTTTCAACACTAACACAAGTGCGAAAAGTGGTTTTTCAACACTAACACAAGTGCGAAAAGTGGTTTTTCAACACTAACACAAGTGCGAAAAGTGGTTTTTCCACACTAATACAAGTGCAAAAGTGATTTCCTGCACCAACACAAGTGCGAAAAGTGGCTTTTCAACACTAACACAAGTGCGAAAAGTGGTTTTTCAACACTATCACAAGTGCAAAAAGTGTTTTTTCCACACTAATACAAGTGCAAAAGTGGTTTCCTGCACCAACACAAGTGCGAAATGTGGTTTTTCAACACTAACACAAGTGCGAAAAGTGGTTTTTCAACACTAACACAAGTGCGAAAATTGGTTTTTCAACACTAACACAAGTGCGAAAAGTGGTTTTTCAACACTAACACAAGTGCGAAAAGTGGTTTTTCAACACTAACACAAGTGCGAAAAGTGGTTTTTCAACACTAACACAAGTGCGAAAAGTGGTTTTTCCACACTAATACAAGTGCAAAAGTGGTTTCCTGCACCAACACAAGTGCGAAAAGTGGTTTTTCAACACTAACACAAGTGCGAAAAGAGGTTTTTCAACACTATCACAAGTGCAAAAAGTGTTTTTTCCACACTAATACAAGTGCAAAAGTGGTTTCCTGCACCAACACAAGTGCGAAAAGTGGTTTTTCAACACTAACACAAGTGCGAAAAGTGGTTTTTCCACACTAATACAAGTGCAAAAGTGGTTTCCTGCACCAACAGAAGTGCGAAAAGTGGTTTTCAACACTAACTCAAGTGCGAAAAGTGGTTTTTCAACACTATCACAAGTGTAAAAAGTGTTTTTTCCACACTAATACAAGTGCAAAAGTGGTTTACTGCGCCAACACAAGTGCGAAAAGTGGTTTTTCAACACTAACAAAAGTGCGAAAAGTGGTTTTTCCACACTAATACAATTGCAAAAGTGGTTTCCTAGACCAACACAGGTGCGAAAAGTGGTTTTTCAACACTAACATAAGTGCGAAAAGTGGTTTTTCAACACTATCACAAGTGCGAAAAGTGGTTTTTCAACACTAACACAAGTGCGAAAAGTGGTTTTTCAACACTAACCCAAGTGCGAAAAGTGTTTTTTCCACACTAATACAAGTGCAAAAGTGGTTTCCTGCACCAACACAAGTGCAAAAAGTGGTTTTTCCACACTAATACAAGTGCAAAAGTGGTTTCCTGCACCAACACAAGTGCAAAAAGTGGTTTTTCAACACTAACACAAGTGCGAAAAGTGGTTTTTCAACACTATCACAAGTGCAAAAAGTGTTTTTTCCACACTAATACAAGTGCAAAAGTGGTTTCCTGCACCAACACAAGTGCGAAAAGTGGTTTTTCAACACTGACACAAGTGCGAAAAGTGGTTTTTCAACATTAACACAAGTGCGAAAAGTGGTTTTTCAACACTAACACAGGAGCGAAAAGTGGTTTTTTCCACACTAATACAATTGCAAAAGTGGTTTCCTGCACCAACACAAGTGCGAAAAGTGGTTTTTCAACACTAACACAAGTGTGAAAAGTGGTTTTTCAACACTATCACAAGTGCAAAAAGTGTTTTTTCCACACTAATACAAATGCAAAAGTGGTTTCCTGCTCCAACACAAGTGCGAAAAGTGGTTTTTCAACACTAACACAAGTGCAAAAAGTGGTTTTTCCACAATAATACAAGTGCAAAAGTGGTTTCCTGCACCAACACAAGTGCGAAAAGTGGTTTTCAACACTAACTCAAGTGCGAAAAGTGGTTTTTCAACACTATCACAAGTGCAAAAAGTGTTTTTTCCACACTAATACAAGTGCAAAAGTGGTTTACTGCACCAACACAAGTGCGAAAAGTGGTTTTTCAACACTAACACAAGTGCGAAAACTTGTTTTTCCACACTAATACAAGTGCAAAAGTGGTTTCCTGCACCAACACAAGTGCGAAACGTGGTTTTTCAACACTAACACAAGTGCGAAAAGTGGTTTTTCAACACTAACACAAGTGCGAAAAGTGGTTTTTCAACACTAACACAAGTGCGAAAAGTGGTTTTTCAACACTAACAGAAGTGCAAAAAGTGTTTTTTCCACATTATACAAATGCAAAAGTGGTTTCCTAGACCAACACAGGTGCGAAAAGTGGTTTTTCAACACTAACACAAGTGCGAAAAGTGGTTCTTCAACACTATCACAAGTGCAAAAAGTGTTTTTCCCACACTAATACAAGTGCAAAAGTGGTTGCCTGCACCAACACAAGTGCAAAAAGTGGTTTTTTAACACTAACACAAGTGCGAAAAGTGGTTTTTCAACACTACCACAAGTGCGAAAAGTGGTTTTTTCCACACTAATACAAGTGCAAAAGTGGTTTCCTGCACCAACACAAGTGCGAAAAGTGGTTTTTCAACACTAACACAAGTGCGAAATGTGGTTTTTCAACACTATCACAAGTGCAAAAAGTGTTTTTTCCACACTAATACAAGTGCAAAAGTGGTTTCCTGCACCAACACAAGTGCGAAAAGTGGTTTTTCAACACTAACACAAGTGCGAAAAGTGGTTTTTCAACACTAACACAAGTGCGAAAAATGGTTTTTCCACACTAATACAAGTGCAAAAGTGGTTTCCTGCACCAACACAAGTGTGAAAAGTGGTTTTTCAATACTAACACAAGTGTGAAAAGTGGTTTTTCAACACTAACACAAGTGCGAAAAGTGGTTTTTGCACACTAACACAAGTGCAAAAGTGGTTTCCTGCACCAACACAATTGCGAAAAGTGGTTTTTCAACACTACACAAGTGCGAAAAGTGGTTTTTCAACACTATCACAAGTGCAAAAAGTGTTTTTTCCACACTAATACAAGTGCAAAAGTGGTTTCCTGCACCAACACAAGTGCGAAAAGTGGTTTTTCAACACTAACACAAGTGCGAAAAGTGGTTTTTCAACACTAACACAAGTGCGAAATGTGGTTTTTCCACACAAATACAAGTGCAAAAGTGGTTTCCTGCACCAACACAAGTGCGAAAAGTGGTTTTTCAACACTAACACAAGTGCGAAAAGTGGTTTTTCAACACTAACACAAGTGCGAAAAGTGGTTTTTCAACACTAACACAAGTGCAAAAAGTGGTTTTTCCACACTAATACAAGTGCAAAAGTGATTTCCTGCACCAACACAAGTGCGAAAAGTGGCTTTTCAACACTAACACAAGTGCGAAAAGTGGTTTTTCAACACTATCACAAGTGCAAAAAGAGTTTTTTCCACACTAATACAAGTGCAAAAGTGGTTTCCTGCACCAACACAAGTGCGAAACGTGGTTTTTCAACACTAACACAAGTGCGAAAAGTGGTTTTTCAACACTAACACAAGTGCGAAAAGTGGTATTTCAACACTAACACAAGTGCGAAAAGTGGTTTTTCAACACGAACACAAGTGCGAAAAGTGGTTTTTCAACACTAACACAAGTGCGAAAAGTGGTTATTTCCACACTAATACAAGTGCAAAAGTGGTTTCCTGCACCAACACAAGTGCGAAAAGTGGTTTTTCAACACTAACACAAGTGCGAAAAGTGGTTTTTCAACACTATCACAAGTGCAAAAAGTGTTTTTTCCACACTAATACAAGTGCAAAAGTGGTTTCCTGCACCAACACAAGTGCGAAAAGTGGTTTTTCAACACTAACACAAGTGCGAAAAGTGGTTTTTCCACACTAAAACAAGTGCAAAATTGGTTTCCTGCACCAACACAAGTGCGAAAAGTGGTTTTCAACACTAACTCAAGTGCGAAAAGTAGTTTTTCAACACTATCACAAGTGCAAAAAGTGTTTTTTCCACACTAATACAAGTGCAAAAGTGGTTTACTGCACCAACACAAGTGCGAAAAGTGGTTTTTCAACACTAACAAAAGTGCGAAAAGTGGTTTTTCCACACTAATACAATTGCAAAAGTGGTTTCCTAGACCAACACAGGTGCGAAAAGTGGTTTTTCAACACTAACACAAGTGCGAAAAGTGGTTTTTCAACACTATCACAAGTGCAAAAATTGTTTTTTCCACACTAATACAAGTGCAAAAGTGGTTTCCTGCACCAACACAAGTGCGAAAAGTGGTTTTTTTAACACTAACACATGTGCGAAAAGTGGTTTTTCAACACTAACACAAGTGCGAAAAGTGGTTTTTCAACACTAACATAAGTGCGAAAAGTGGTTTTTCAACACTAACCCAAGTGCGAAAGGTGTTTTTTTCCACACTAATACAAGTGCAAAAGTGGTTTCCTGCACCAACACAAGTGCAAAAAGTGGTTTTTCCACACTAATACAAGTGCAAAAGTGGTTTCCTGCACCAACACAAGTGCGAAAAGTGGTTTTTCAACACTAACACAAGTGCGAAAAGTGGTTTTTCAACACTATCACAAGTGCAAAAAGTGTTTTTTCCACACTAATACAAGTGCAAAAGTGGTTTCCTGCACCAACACAAGTGCGAAAAGTGGTTTTTCAACACTAACACAAGTGCAAAAAGTGGTTTTTCAACACTAACACAAGAGCGAAAAGTGGTTTTTCCACACTAACACAATTGCAAAAGTGGTTTCCTGCACCAACACAAGTGCGAAAAGTGGTTTTTCAACACTAACACAAGTGTGAAAAGTGGTTTTTCAACACTATCACAAGTGCAAAAAGTGTTTTTTCCACACTAATACAAATGCAAAAGTGGTTTCCTGCACCAACACAAGTGCAAAAAGTGTTTTTGCCACACTAATACAAGTGCAAAAGTGGTTTGCTGCACCAACACAAGTGCGAAAAGTGGTTTTTCAACACTAACACAAGTGCGAAAAGTGGTTTTTCAACACTAACACAAGTGCGAAAAGTGGTTTTTCCACACTAATACAAGTGCAAAAGTGGTTTCCTGCACCAACACAAGTGCGAAAAGTGGTTTTTCAACACTAACACAAGTGTGAAAAGAGGTTTTTCAACACTATCACAAGTGCAAAAAGTGTTTTTTCCACACTAATACAAGTGCAAAAGTGGTTTCCTGCACCAACACAAGTGCGAAACGTGGTTTTTCAACACTAACACAAGTGCGAAAAGTGGTTTTTCAACACTAACACAAGTGCGAAAAGTGGTTTTTCAACACTAACACAAGTGCGAAAAGTGGTTTTTCAACACTAACACAAGTGCGAAAAGTGGTTTTTCAACACTAACACAAGTGCAAAAAGTGTTTTTTCCACATTATACAAATGCAAAAGTGGTTTCCTAGACCAACACAGGTGCGAAAAGTGGTTTTTCAACACGAACACAAGTGCGAAAAGTCGTTCTTCAACACTATCACAAGTGCAAAAAGTGTTTTTCCCACACTAATACAAGTGCAAAAGTGGTTGCCTGCACCAACACAAGTGCAAAAAGTGGTTTTTTAACACTAACACAAGTGCGAAAAGTGGTTTTTCAACACTACCACAAGTGCGAAAAGTGTTTTTTTTCCACACTAATACAAGTGCAAAAGTGGTTTCCTGCACCAACACAAGTGCGAAAGGTGGTTTTTCAACACTAACACAAGTGCGAAATGTGGTTTTTCAACACTAACACAAGTGTGAAAAGTGGTTTTTGCACACTAACACAAGTGCGAAAAGTGGTTTTTCCACACTAATACAAGTGCAAAAGTGGTTTCCTGCACCAACACAAGTGCGAAAAGTGGTTTTTCAACACTAACACAAGTGCGAAAAGAGGTTTTTCAACACTATCACAAGTGCAAAAAGTGTTTTTTCCACACTAATACAAGTGCAAAAGTGGTTTCCTGCACCAACACAAGTGCGAAAAGTGGTTTTTCAACACTAACACAAGTGCGAAAAGTGGTTTTTCCACACTAATACAAGTGCAAAAGTGGTTTCCTGCACCAACAGAAGTGCGAAAAGTGGTTTTCAACACTAACTCAAGTGCGAAAAGTGGTTTTTCAACACTATCACAAGTGCAAAAAGTGTTTTTTCCACACTAATACAAGTGCAAAAGTGGTTTCCTGCACCAACACAAGTGCGAAAAGTGGTTTTTCAACACTAACACAAGTGCGAAAAGTGGTTTTTTCCACACTAATACAAGTGCAAAAGTGGTTTCCTGCACCAACAGAAGTGCGAAAAGTGGTTTTCAACACTAACTCAAGTGCGAAAAGTGGTTTTTCAACACTATCACAAGTGCAAAAAGTGTTTTTTCCACACTAATACAAGTGCAAAAGTGGTTTCCTGCACCAACACAAGTGCGAAAAGTGGTTTTTCAACACTAACACAAGTGCAAAAAGTGGTTTTTCAACACTAACACAAGAGCGAAAAGTGGTTTTTCCACACTAATACAATTGCAAAAGTGGTTTCCTGCACCAACACAAGTGCGAAAAGTGGTTTTTCAACACTAACACAAGTGTGAAAAGTGGTTTTTCAACACTATCACAAGTGCAAAAAGTGTTTTTTCCACACTAATACAAATGCAAAAGTGGTTTCCTGCACCAACACAAGTGCAAAAAGTGTTTTTTCCACACTAATACAAGTGCAAAAGTGGTTTCCTGCACCAACACAAGTGCGAAAAGTGGTTTTTCAACACTAACACAAGTGCGAAAAGTGGTTTTTCCACACTAATACAAGTGCAAAAGTGGTTTCCTGCACCAACAGAAGTGCGAAAAGTGGTTTTCAACACTAACTCAAGTGCGAAAAGTGGTTTTTCAACACTATCACAAGTGCAAAAAGTGTTTTTTCCACACTAATACAAGTGCAAAAGTGGTTTCCTGCACCAACACAAGTGCGAAAAGTGGTTTTTCAACACTAAGACAAGTGCAAAAAGTGGTTTTTCAACACTAACACAAGAGCGAAAAGTGGTTTTTCCACACTAATACAATTGCAAAAGTGGTTTCCTGCACCAACACAAGTGCGAAAAGTGGTTTTTCAACACTAACACAAGTGTGAAAAGTGGTTTTTCAACACTATCACAAGTGCAAAAAGTGTTTTTTCCACACTAATACAAATGCAAAAGTGGTTTCCTGCACCAACACAAGTGCAAAAAGTGTTTTTTCCACACTAATACAAGTGCAAAAGTGGTTTCCTGCACCAACACAAGTGCGAAAAGTGGTTTTTCAACACTAACACAAGTGCGAAAAGTGGTTTTTCAACACTAACACAAGTGCGAAAAGTGGTTTTTCCACACTAATACAAGTGCAAAAGTGGTTTCCTGCACCAACACAAGTGCGAAAAGTGGTTTTTCAACACTAACACAAGTGTGAAAAGAGGTTTTTCAACACTATCACAAGTGCAAAAAGTGTTTTTTCCACACTAATACAAGTGCAAAAGTGGTTTCCTGCACCAACACAAGTGCGAAACGTGGTTTTTCAATACTAACACAAGTGCGAAAAGTGGTTTTTCAACACTAACACAAGTGCGAAAAGTGGTTTTTCAACACTAACACAAGTGCGAAAAGTGGTTTTTCAACACTAACACAAGTGCGAAAAGTGGTTTTTCAACACTAACACAAGTGCAAAAAGTGTTTTTTCCACATTATACAAATGCAAAAGTGGTTTCCTAGACCAACACAGGTGCGAAAAGTGGTTTTTCAACACGAACACAAGTGCGAAAAGTCGTTCTTCAACACTATCACAAGTGCAAAAAGTGTTTTTCCCACACTAATACAAGTGCAAAAGTGGTTGCTTGCACCAACACAAGTGCAAAAAGTGGTTTTTTAACACTAACACAAGTGCGAAAAGTGGTTTTTCAACACTACCACAAGTGCGAAAAGTGGTTTTTTCCACACTAATACAAGTGCAAAAGTGGTTTCCTGCACCAACACAAGTGCGAAAGGTGGTTTTTCAACACTAACACAAGTGCGAAATGTGGTTTTTCAACAGTATCACAAGTGCAAAAAGTGTTTTTTCCACACTAATACAAGTGCAAAAGTGGTTTCCTGCACCAACACAAGTGCGAAAAGTGGTTTTTCAACACTAACACAAGTGCGAAAAGTGGTTTTTCAACACTAACACAAGTGCGAAAAGTGGTTTTTCCACACTAATACAAATGCAAAAGTGGTTTCCTGCACCAACACAAGTGTGAAAAGTGGTTTTTCAATACTAACACAAGTGTGAAAAGTGGTTTTTCAACACTAACACAAGTGTGAAAAGTGGTTTTTGCACACTAACACAAGTGCAAAAAGTGGTTTTTTAACACTAACACAAGTGCGAAAAGTGGTTTTTCAACACTACCACAAGTGCGAAAAGTGGTTTTTTCCACACTAATACAAGTGCAAAAGTGGTTTCCTGCACCAACACAAGTGCGAAAAGTGGTTTTTCAACACTAACACAAGTGCGAAATGTGGTTTTTCAACACTATCACAAGTGCAAAAAGTGTTTTTTCCACACTAATACAAGTGCAAAAGTGGTTTCCTGCACCAACACAAGTGCGAAAAGTGGTTTTTCAACACTAACACAAGTGCGAAAAGTGGTTTTTCAACACTAACACAAGTGCGAAAAGTGGTTTTTCCACACTAATACAAGTGCAAAAGTGGTTTCCTGCACCAACACAAGTGTGAAAAGTGGTTTTTCAATACTAACACAAGTGTGAAAAGTGGTTTTTCAACACTAACACAAGTGCGAAAAGTGGTTTTTGCACACTAACACAAGTGCAAAAGTGGTTTCCTGCACCAACACAATTGCGAAAAGTGGTTTTTCAACACTACACAAGTGCGAAAAGTGGTTTTTCAACACTATCACAAGTGCAAAAAGTGTTTTTTCCACACTAATACAAGTGCAAAAGTGGTTTCCTGCACCAACACAAGTGCGAAAAGTGGTTTTTCAACACTAACACAAGTGCGAAAAGTGGTTTTTCAACACTAACACAAGTGCGAAATGTGGTTTTTCCACACAAATACAAGTGCAAAAGTGGTTTCCTGCACCAACACAAGTGCGAAAAGTGGTTTTTCAACACTAACACAAGTGCGAAAAGTGGTTTTTCAACACTAACACAAGTGCGAAAAGTGGTTTTTCAACACTAACACAAGTGCAAAAAGTGGTTTTTCCACACTAATACAAGTGCAAAAGTGATTTCCTGCACCAACACAAGTGCGAAAAGTGGCTTTTCAACACTAACACAAGTGCGAAAAGTGGTTTTTCAACACTATCACAAGTGCAAAAAGAGTTTTTTCCACACTAATACAAGTGCAAAAGTGGTTTCCTGCACCAACACAAGTGCGAAACGTGGTTTTTCAACACTAACACAAGTGCGAAAAGTGGTTTTTCAACACTAACACAAGTGCGAAAAGTGGTATTTCAACACTAACACAAGTGCGAAAAGTGGTTTTTCAACACTAACACAAGTGCGAAAAGTGGTTTTTCAACACTAACACAAGTGCGAAAAGTGGTTTTTCAACACTAACACAAGTGCGAAAAGTGGTTTTTCCACACTAATACAAGTGCAAAAGTGGTTTCCTGCACCAACACAAGTGCGAAAAGTGGTTTTTCAACACTAACACAAGTGCGAAAAGTGGTTTTTCAACACTATCACAAGTGCAAAAAGTGTTTTTTCCACACTAATACAAGTGCAAAAGTGGTTTCCTGCACCAACACAAGTGCGAAAAGTGGTTTTTCAACACTAACACAAGTGCGAAAAGTGGTTTTTCCACACTAAAACAAGTGCAAAATTGGTTTCCTGCACCAACACAAGTGCGAAAAGTGGTTTTCAACACTAACTCAAGTGCGAAAAGTAGTTTTTCAACACTATCACAAGTGCAAAAAGTGTTTTTTCCACACTAATACAAGTGCAAAAGTGGTTTACTGCACCAACACAAGTGCGAAAAGTGGTTTTTCAACACTAACAAAAGTGCGAAAAGTGGTTTTTCCACACTAATACAATTGCAAAAGTGGTTTCCTAGACCAACACAGGTGCGAAAAGTGGTTTTTCAACACTAACACAAGTGCGAAAAGTGGTTTTTCAACAATATCACAAGTGCAAAAATTGTTTTTTCCACACTAATACAAGTGCAAAAGTGGTTTCCTGCACCAACACAAGTGCGAAAAGTGGTTTTTTAACACTAACACATGTGCGAAAAGTGGTTTTTCAACACTAACACAAGTGCGAAAAGTGGTTTTTCAACACTAACATAAGTGCGAAAAGTGGTTTTTCAACACTAACCCAAGTGCGAAAGGTGTTTTTTCCACACTAATACAAGTGCAAAAGTGGTTTCCTGCACCAACACAAGTGCAAAAAGTGGTTTTTCCACACTAATACAAGTGCAAAAGTGGTTTCCTGCACCAACACGAGTGCGAAAAGTGGTTTTTCAACACTAACACAAGTGCGAAAAGTGGTTTTTCAACACTATCACAAGTGCAAAAAGTGTTTTTTCCACACTAATACAAGTGCAAAAGTGGTTTCCTGCACCAACACTAGTGCGAAAAGTGGTTTTTCAACACTAACACAAGTGCAAAAAGTGGTTTTTCAACACTAACACAAGAGCGAAAAGTGGTTTTTCCACACTAATACAATTGCAAAAGTGGTTTCCTGCACCAACACAAGTGCGAAAAGTGGTTTTTCAACACTAACACAAGTGTGAAAAGTGGTTTTTCAACACTATCACAAGTGCAAAAAGTGTTTTTTCCACACTAATACAAATGCAAAAGTGGTTTCCTGCACCAACACAAGTGCAAAAAGTGTTTTTGCCACACTAATACAAGTGCAAAAGTGGTTTCCTGCACCAACACAAGTGCGAAAAGTGGTTTTTCAACACTAACACAAGTGCGAAAAGTGGTTTTTCAACACTAACACAAGTGCGAAAAGTGGTTTTTCCACACTAATACAAGTGCAAAAGTGGTTTCCTGCACCAACACAAGTGCGAAAAGTGGTTTTTCAACACTAACACAAGTGTGAAAAGAGGTTTTTCAACACTATCACAAGTGCAAAAAGTGGTTTTTCAACACTAACACAAGTGCGAAAAGTGGTTTTTCAACACTAACACAAGTGCAAAAAGTGTTTTTTCCACATTATACAAATGCAAAAGTGGTTTCCTAGACCAACACAGGTGCGAAAAGTGGTTTTTCAACACTAACACAAGTGCGAAAAGTGGTTTTTCAACACTAACACAAGTGCGAAAAGTGGTTTTTCAACACTAACACAAGTGCGAAAAGTGGTTTTTCAACACTAACACAAGTGCGAAAAGTGGTTTTTCAACACTAACACAAGTGCAAAAAGTGTTTTTTCCACATTATACAAATGCAAAAGTGGTTTCCTAGACCAACACAGGTGCGAAAAGTGGTTTTTCAACACGAACACAAGTGCGAAAAGTCGTTCTTCAACACTATCACAAGTGCAAAAAGTGTTTTTCCCACACTAATACAAGTGCAAAAGTGGTTGCCTGCACCAACACAAGTGCAAAAAGTGGTTTTTTAACACTAACACAAGTGCGAAAAGTGGTTTTTCAACACTACCACAAGTGCGAAAAGTGGTTTTTTCCACACTAATACAAGTGCAAAAGTGGTTTCCTGCACCAACACAAGTGCGAAAGGTGGTTTTTCAACACTAACACAAGTGCGAAATGTGGTTTTTCAACACTAACACAAGTGTGAAAAGTGGTTTTTGCACACTAACACAAGTGCGAAAAGTGGTTTTTCCACACTAATACAAGTGCAAAAGTGGTTTCCTGCACCAACACAAGTGCGAAAAGTGGTTTTTCAACACTAACACAAGTGCGAAAAGAGGTTTTTCAACACTATCACAAGTGCAAAAAGTGTTTTTTCCACACTAATACAAGTGCAAAAGTGGTTTCCTGCACCAACACAAGTGCGAAAAGTGGTTTTTCAACACTAACACAAGTGCGAAAAGTGGTTTTTCCACACTAATACAAGTGCAAAAGTGGTTTCCTGCACCAACAGAAGTGCGAAAAGTGGTTTTCAACACTAACTCAAGTGCGAAAAGTGGTTTTTCAACACTATCACAAGTGCAAAAAGTGTTTTTTCCACACTAATACAAGTGCAAAAGTGGTTTCCTGCACCAACACAAGTGCGAAAAGTGGTTTTTCAACACTAACACAGAGTGCGAAAAGTGGTTTTTCCACACTAATACAAGTGCAAAAGTGGTTTCCTGCACCAACAGAAGTGCGAAAAGTGGTTTTCAACACTAACTCAAGTGCGAAAAGTGGTTTTTCAACACTATCACAAGTGCAAAAAGTGTTTTTTCCACACTAATACAAGTGCAAAAGTGGTTTCCTGCACCAACACAAGTGCGAAAAGTGGTTTTTCAACACTAACACAAGTGCAAAAAGTGGTTTTTCAACACTAACACAAGAGCGAAAAGTGGTTTTTCCACACTAATACAATTGCAAAAGTGGTTTCCTGCACCAACACAAGTGCGAAAAGTGGTTTTTCAACACTAACACAAGTGTGAAAAGTGGTTTTTCAACACTATCACAAGTGCAAAAAGTGTTTTTTCCACACTAATACAAATGCAAAAGTGGTTTCCTGCACCAACACAAGTGCAAAAAGTGTTTTTTCCACACTAATACAAGTGCAAAAGTGGTTTCCTGCACCAACACAAGTGCGAAAAGTGGTTTTTCAACACTAACACAAGTGCGAAAAGTGGTTTTTCCACACTAATACAAGTGCAAAAGTGGTTTCCTGCACCAACAGAAGTGCGAAAAAAGTGGTTTTCAACACTAACTCAAGTGCGAAAAGTGGTTTTTCAACACTATCACAAGTGCAAAAAGTGTTTTTTCCACACTAATACAAGTGCAAAAGTGGTTTCCTGCACCAACACAAGTGCGAAAAGTGGTTTTTCAACACTAAGACAAGTGCAAAAAGTGGTTTTTCAACACTAACACAAGAGCGAAAAGTGGTTTTTCCACACTAATACAATTGCAAAAGTGGTTTCCTGCACCAACACAAGTGCGAAAAGTGGTTTTTCAACACTAACACAAGTGTGAAAAGTGGTTTTTCAACACTATCACAAGTGCAAAAAGTGTTTTTTCCACACTAATACAAATGCAAAAGTGGTTTCCTGCACCAACACAAGTGCAAAAAGTGTTTTTTCCACACTAATACAAGTGCAAAAGTGGTTTCCTGCACCAACACAAGTGCGAAAAGTGGTTTTTCAACACTAACACAAGTGCGAAAAGTGGTTTTTCAACACTAACACAAGTGCGAAAAGTGGTTTTTCCACACTAATACAAGTGCAAAAGTGGTTTCCTGCACCAACACAAGTGCGAAAAGTGGTTTTTCAACACTAACACAAGTGTGAAAAGAGGTTTTTCAACACTATCACAAGTGCAAAAAGTGTTTTTTCCACACTAATACAAGTGCAAAAGTGGTTTCCTGCACCAACACAAGTGCGAAACGTGGTTTTTCAACACTAACACAAGTGCGAAAAGTGGTTTTTCAACACTAACACAAGTGCGAAAAGTGGTTTTTCAACACTAACACAAGTGCGAAAAGTGGTTTTTCAACACTAACACAAGTGCGAAAAGTGGTTTTTCAACACTAACACAAGTGCAAAAAGTGTTTTTTCCACATTATACAAATGCAAAAGTGGTTTCCTAGACCAACACAGGTGCGAAAAGTGGTTTTTCAACACGAACACAAGTGCGAAAAGTCGTTCTTCAACACTATCACAAGTGCAAAAAGTGTTTTTCCCACACTAATACAAGTGCAAAAGTGGTTGCCTGCACCAACACAAGTGAAAAAAGTGGTTTTTTAACACTAACACAAGTGCGAAAAGTGGTTTTTCAACACTACCACAAGTGCGAAAAGTGTTTTTTTCCACACTAATACAAGTGCAAAAGTGGTTTCCTGCACCAACACAAGTGCGAAAGGTGGTTTTTCAACACTAACACAAGTGCGAAATGTGGTTTTTCAACACTATCACAAGTGCAAAAAGTGTTTTTTCCACACTAATACAAGTGCAAAAGTGGTTTCCTGCACCAACACAAGTGCGAAAAGTGGTTTTTCAACACTAACACAAGTGCGAAAAGTGGTTTTTCAACACTAACACAAGTGCGAAAAGTGGTTTTTCCACACTAATACAAATGCAAAAGTGGTTTCCTGCACCAACACAAGTGTGAAAAGTGGTTTTTCAATACTAACACAAGTGTGAAAAGTGGTTTTTCAACACTAACACAAGTGTGAAAAGTGGTTTTTGCACACTAACACAAGTGCAAAAGTGGTTTCCTGCACCAACACAATTGCGAAAAGTGGTTTTTCAACACTACACAAGTGCGAAAAGTGGTTTTTCAACACTATCACAAGTGCAAAAAGTGTTTTTTCCACACTAATACAAGTGCAAAAGTGGTTTCCTGCACCAACACAAGTGCGAAAAGTGGTTTTTCAACACTAACACAAGTGCGAAAAGTGGTTTTTCAACACTAACACAAGTGCGAAAAGTGGTTTTTCCACACAAATACAAGTGCAAAAGTGGTTTCCTGCACCAACACAAGTGCGAAAAGTGGTTTTTCAACACTAACACAAGTGCGAAAAGTGGTTTTTCAACACTAACACAAGTGCGAAAAGTGGTTTTTCAACACTAACACAAGTGCAAAAAGTGGTTTTTCCACACTAATACAAGTGCAAAAGTGATTTCCTGCACCAACACAAGTGCGAAAATTGGCTTTTCAACACTAACACAAGTGCGAAAAGTGGTTTTTCAACACTATCACAAGTGCAAAAAGAGTTTTTTCCACACTAATACAAGTGCAAAAGTGGTTTCCTGCACCAACACAAGTGCGAAACGTGGTTTTTCAACACTAACACAAGTGCGAAAAGTGGTTTTTCAACACTAACACAAGTGCGAAAAGTGGTTTTTCAACACTAACACAAGTGCGAAAAGTGGTTTTTCAACACTAACACAAGTGCGAAAAGTGGTTTTTCAACACTAACACAAGTGCGAAAAGTGGTTTTTCAACAATAACACAAGTGCGAAAAGTGGTTTTTCCACACTAATACAAGTGCAAAAGTGGTTTCCTGCACCAACACAAGTGCGAAAAGTGGTTTTTCAACACTAACACAAGTGCGAAAAGTGGTTTTTCAACACTATCACAAGTGCAAAAAGTGTTTTTTCCACACTAATACAAGTGCAAAAGTGGTTTCCTGCACCAACACAAGTGCGAAAAGTGGTTTTTCAACACTAACACAAGTGCGAAAAGTGGTTTTTCCACACTAAAACAAGTGCAAAATTGGTTTCCTGCACCAACACAAGTGCGAAAAGTGGTTTTCAACACTAACTCAAGTGCGAAAAGTAGTTTTTCAACACTATCACAAGTGCAAAAAGTGTTTTTTCCACACTAATACAAGTGCAAAAGTGGTTTACTGCACCAACACAAGTGCGAAAAGTGGTTTTTCAACACTAACAAAAGTGTGAAAAGTGGTTTTTCCACACTAATACAATTGCAAAAGTGGTTTCCTAGACCAACACAGGTGCGAAAAGTGGTTTTTCAACACTAACACAAGTGCGAAAAGTGGTTTTTCAACACTATCACAAGTGCAAAAAGTGTTTTTTCCACACTAATACAAGTGCAAAAGTGGTTTCCTGCACCAACACAAGTGCGAAAAGTGGTTTTTTTAACACTAACACATGTGCGAAAAGTGGTTTTTCAACACTAACACAAGTGTGAAAAGTGGTTTTTCAACACTAACATAAGTGCGAAAAGTGGTTTTTCAACACTAACCCAAGTGCGAAAAGTGTTTTTTCCACACTAATACAAGTGCAAAAGTGGTTTCCTGCACCAACACAAGTGCAAAAAGTGGTTTTCCACACTAATACAAGTGCAAAAGTGGTTTCCTGCACCAACACAAGTGCGAAAAGTGGTTTTTCAACACTAACACAAGTGCGAAAAGTGGTTTTTCAACACTATCACAAGTGCAAAAAGTGTTTTTTCCACACTAATACAAGTGCAAAAGTGGTTTCCTGCACCAACACAAGTGCGAAAAGTGGTTTTTCAACACTAACACAAGTGCGAAAAGTTGTTTTTCAACACTAACACAAGAGCGAAAAGTGGTTTTTCCACACTAATACAATTGCAAAAGTGGTTTCCTGCACCAACACAAGTGCGAAAAGTGGTTTTTCAACACTAACACAAGTGTGAAAAGTGGTTTTTCAACACTATCACAAGTGCAAAAAGTGTTTTTTCCACACTAATACAAATGCAAAAGTGGTTTCCTGCACCAACACAAGTGCAAAAAGTGTTTTTTCCACACTAATACAAGTGCAAAAGTGGTTTCCTGCACCAACACAAGTGCGAAAAGTGGTTTTTCAACACTAACACAAGTGCGAAAAGTGGTTTTTCAACACTAACACATGTGCGAAAAGTGGTTTTTCCACACTAATACAAGTGCAAAAGTGGTTTCCTGCACCAACAGAAGTGTGAAAAGTGGTTTTTCAACACTAACACAAGTGTGAAAAGTGGTTTTTCAACACTAACACAAGTGCGAAAAGTGGTTTTTGCACACTAATACAAGTGCAAAAGTGGTTTCCTGCACCAACACAATTGCGAAAAGTGGTTTTTCAACACTAACACAAGTGCGAAAAGTGGTTTTTCAACACTATCACAAGTGCAAAAAGTGTTTTTTCCACACTAATACAAGTGCAAAAGTGGTTTCCTGCACCAACACAAGTGTGAAAAGTGGTTTTTCAACACTAACACAAGTGCGAAAAGTGGTTTTTCAACACTAACACAAGTGCGAAAAGTGGTTTTCCACACTAATACAAGTGCAAAAGTGGTTTCCTGCACCAACACGAGTGCGAAAAGTGGTTTTTCAACACTAACACAAGTGCGAAAAGTGGTTTTTCAACACTAACACAAGTGCGAAAAGTGGTTTTTCAACACTAACACAAGTGCGAAAAGTGGTTTTTCCACACTAATACAAGTGCAAAAGTGATTTCCTGCACCAACACAAGTGCGAAAAGTGGCTTTTCAACACTAACACAAGTGCAAAAAGTGTTTTTTCCACACTAATACAAGTGCAAAAGTGGTTTCCTGCACCAACACAAGTGCGAAACGTGGTTTTTCAACACTAACACAAGTGCGAAAAGTGGTTTTTCAACACTAACACAAGTGCGAAAAGTGGTTTTTCAACACAACACAAGTGCGAAAAGTGGTTTTTTAAACACTAACACAAGTGCGAAAAGTGGTTTTTCAACACTAACACAAGTGCGAAAAGTGGTTTTTCAACACTAACACAAGTGCGAAAAGTGGTTTTACCACACTAATACAAGTGCAAAAGTGGTTTCCTGCACCAACACAAGTGCGAAAAGTGGTTTTTCAACACTAACACAAGTGCGAAAAGAGGTTTTTCCACACTAATACAAGTGCAAAAGTGGTTTCCTGCACCAACACAAGTGCGAAAAGTGGTTTTTCAACACTAACACAAGTGCGAAAAGTGGTTTTTCCACACTAATACAAGTGCAAAAGTGGTTTCCTGCACCAACACAAGTGCGAAAAGTGGTTTTCAACACTAACTCAAGTGCGAAAAGTGGTTTTTCAACACTATCACAAGTGCAAAAAGTGTTTTTTCCACACTAATACAAGTGCAAAAGTGGTTTCCTGCACCAACACAAGTGCGAAAAGTGGTTTTTCAACACTAACACAAGTGCGAAAAGTGGTTTTTCCACACTAATACAAGTGCAAAAGTGGTTTCCTGCACCAACAGAAGTGCGAAAAGTGGTTTTCAACACTAACTCAAGTGCGAAAAGTGGTTTTTCAACACTATCACAAGTGCAAAAAGTGTTTTTTCCACACTAATACAAGTGCAAAAGTGGTTTACTGCGCCAACACAAGTGCGAAAAGTGGTTTTTCAACACTAACACAAGTGCGAAAAGTGGTTTTTCCACACTAATACAAGTGCAAAAGTGGTTTCCTGCACCAACACAAGTGCGAAAAGTGGTTTTCAACACTAACTCAAGTGCGAAAAGTGGTTTTTCAACACTATCACAAGTGCAAAAAGTGTTTTTTCCACACTAATACAAGTGCAAAAGTGGTTTCCTGCACCAACACAAGTGCGAAAAGTGTTTTTTTTAACACTAACACATGTGCGAAAAGTGGTTTTTCAACACTAACACAAGTGCGAAAAGTGGTTTTTCAACACTAACATAAGTGCGAAAAGTGGTTTTTCAACACTAACCCAAGTGCGAAAAGTGTTTTTTCCACACTAATACAAGTGCAAAAGTGGTTTCCTGCACCAACACAAGTGCAAAAAGTGGTTTTTCCACACTAATACAAGTGCAAAAGTGGTTTCCTGCACCAACACAAGTGCGAAAAGTGGTTTTTCAACACTAACACAAGTGCGAAAAGTGGTTTTTCAACACTATCACAAGTGCAAAAAGTGTTTTTTCCACACTAATACAAGTGCAAAAGTGGTTTCCTGCACCAACACAAGTGCGAAAAGTGGGTTTTCAACACTAACACAAGTGCGAAAAGTGGTTTTTCAACACTAACACAAGAGCGAAAAGTGGTTTTTCCACACTAATACAATTGCAAAAGTGGTTTCCTGCACCAACACAAGTTCGAAAAGTGGTTTTTCAACACTAACACAAGTGTGAAAAGTGGTTTTTCAACACTATCACAAGTGCAAAAAGTGTTTTTTCCACACTAATACAAATGCAAAAGTGGTTTCCTGCACCAACACAAGTGCAAAAAGTGTTTTTTCCACACTAATACAAGTGCAAAAGTGGTTTCCTGCACCAACACAAGTGCGAAAAGTGGTTTTTCAACACTAACACAAGTGCGAAAAGTGGTTTTTCAACACTAACACATGTGCGAAAAGTGGTTTTTCCACACTAATACAAGTGCAAAAGTGGTTTCCTGCACCAACAGAAGTGTGAAAAGTGGTTTTTCAACACTAACACAAGTGTGAAAAGTGGTTTTTCAACACTAACACAAGTGCGAAAAGTGGTTTTTGCACACTAATACAAGTGCAAAAGTGGTTTCCTGCACCAACACAATTGCGAAAAGTGGTTTTTCAACGCTAACACAAGTGCGAAAAGTGGTTTTTCAACACTATCACAAGTGCAAAAAGTGTTTTTTCCACACTAATACAAGTGCAAAAGTGGTTTCCTGCACCAACACAAGTGTGAAAAGTGGTTTTTCAACACTAACACAAGTGCGAAAAGTGGTTTTTCAACACTAACACAAGTGCGAAAAGTGGTTTTCCACACTATTACAAGTGCAAAAGTGGTTTCCTGCACCAACACGAGTGCGAAAAGTGGTTTTTCAACACTAACACAAGTGCGAAAAGTGGTTTTTCAACACTAACACAAGTGCGAAAAGTGGTTTTTCAACACTAACACAAGTGCGAAAAGTGGTTTTTCCACACTAATACAAGTGCAAAAGTGATTTCCTGCACCAACACAAGTGCGAAAAGTGGCTTTTCAACACTAACACAAGTGCGAAAAGTGGTTTTTCAACACTATCACAAGTGCAAAAAGTGTTTTTTCCACACTAATACAAGTGCAAAAGTGGTTTCCTGCACCAACACAAGTGCGAAACGTGGTTTTTCAACACTAACACAAGTGCGAAAAGTGGTTTTTCAACACTAACACAAGTGCGAAAAGTGGTTTTTCAACACAACACAAGTGCGAAAAGTGGTTTTTCAACACTAACACAAGTGCGAAAAGTGGTTTTTCAACACTAACACAAGTGCGAAAAGTGGTTTTTCAACACTAACACAAGTGCGAAAAGTGGTTTTTCCACACTAATACAAGTGCAAAAGTGGTTTCCTGCACCAACACAAGTGCGAAAAGTGGTTTTTCAACACTAACACAAGTGCGAAAAGAGGTTTTTCCACACTAATACAAGTGCAAAAGTGGTTTCCTGCACCAACACAAGTGCGAAAAGTGGTTTTTCAACACTAACACAAGTGCGAAAAGTGGTTTTTCCACACTAATACAAGTGCAAAAGTGGTTTCCTGCACCAACACAAGTGCGAAAAGTGGTTTTCAACACTAACTCAAGTGCGAAAAGTGGTTTTTCAACACTATCACAAGTGCAAAAAGTGTTTTTTCCACACTAATACAAGTGCAAAAGTGGTTTCCTGCACCAACACAAGTGCGAAAAGTGGTTTTTCAACACTAACACAAGTGCGAAAAGTGGTTTTTCCACACTAATACAAGTGCAAAAGTGGTTTCCTGCACCAACAGAAGTGCGAAAAGTGGTTTTCAACACTAACTCAAGTGCGAAAAGTGGTTTTTCAACACTATCACAAGTGCAAAAAGTGTTTTTTCCACACTAATACAAGTGCAAAAGTGGTTTACTGCGCCAACACAAGTGCGAAAAGTGGTTTTTCAACACTAACACAAGTGCAAAAAGTGTTTTTTCCACATTATACAAATGCAAAAGTGGTTTCCTAGACCAACACAGGTGCGAAAAGTGGTTTTTCAACACGAACACAAGTGCGAAAAGTCGTTCTTCAACACTATCACAAGTGCAAAAAGTGTTTTTCCCACACTAATACAAGTGCAAAAGTGGTTGCCTGCACCAACACAAGTGCAAAAAGTGGTTTTTTAACACTAACACAAGTGCGAAAAGTGGTTTTTCAACACTACCACAAGTGCGAAAAGTGGTTTTTTCCACACTAATACAAGTGCAAAAGTGGTTTCCTGCACCAACACAAGTGCGAAAGGTGGTTTTTCAACACTAACACAAGTGCGAAATGTGGTTTTTCAACACTAACACAAGTGTGAAAAGTGGTTTTTGCACACTAACACAAGTGCGAAAAGTGGTTTTTCCACACTAATACAAGTGCAAAAGTGGTTTCCTGCACCAACACAAGTGCGAAAAGTGGTTTTTCAACACGAACACAAGTGCGAAAAGAGGTTTTTCAACACTATCACAAGTGCAAAAAGTGTTTTTTCCACACTAATACAAGTGCAAAAGTGGTTTCCTGCACCAACACAAGTGCGAAAAGTGGTTTTTCAACACTAACTCAAGTGCGAAAAGTGGTTTTTCAACACTATCACAAGTGCAAAAAGTGTTTTTTCCACACTAATACAAGTGCAAAAGTGGTTTCCTGCACCAACACAAGTGCGAAAAGTGGTTTTTCAACACTAACACAAGTGCGAAAAGTGGTTTTTCCACACTAATACAAGTGCAAAAGTGGTTTCCTGCACCAACAGAAGTGCGAAAAGTGGTTTTCAACACTAACTCAAGTGCGAAAAGTGGTTTTTCAACACTATCACAAGTGCAAAAAGTGTTTTTTCCACACTAATACAAGTGCAAAAGTGGTTTCCTGCACCAACACAAGTGCGAAAAGTGGTTTTTCAACACTAACACAAGTGCAAAAAGTGGTTTTTCAACACTAACACAAGAGCGAAAAGTGGTTTTTCCACACTAATACAATTGCAAAAGTGGTTTCCTGCACCAACACAAGTGCGAAAAGTGGTTTTTCAACACTAACACAAGTGTGAAAAGTGGTTTTTCAACACTATCACAAGTGCAAAAAGTGTTTTTTCCACACTAATACAAATGCAAAAGTGGTTTCCTGCACCAACACAAGTGCAAAAAGTGTTTTTTCCACACTAATACAAGTGCAAAAGTGGTTTCCTGCACCAACACAAGTGCGAAAAGTGGTTTTTCAACACTAACACAAGTGCGAAAAGTGGTTTTTCCACACTAATACAAGTGCAAAAGTGGTTTCCTGCACCAACAGAAGTGCGAAAAGTGGTTTTCAACACTAACTCAAGTGCGAAAAGTGGTTTTTCAACACTATCACAAGTGCAAAAAGTGTTTTTTCCACACTAATACAAGTGCAAAAGTGGTTTCCTGCACCAACACAAGTGCGAAAAGTGGTTTTTCAACACTAAGACAAGTGCAAAAAGTGGTTTTTCAACACTAACACAAGAGCGAAAAGTGGTTTTTCCACACTAATACAATTGCAAAAGTGGTTTCCTGCACCAACACAAGTGCGAAAAGTGGTTTTTCAACACTAACACAAGTGTGAAAAGTGGTTTTTCAACACTATCACAAGTGCAAAAAGTGTTTTTTCCACACTAATACAAATGCAAAAGTGGTTTCCTGCACCAACACAAGTGCAAAAAGTGTTTTTTCCACACTAATACAAGTGCAAAAGTGGTTTCCTGCACCAACACAAGTGCGAAAAGTGGTTTTTCAACACTAACACAAGTGCGAAAAGTGGTTTTTCAACACTAACACAAGTGCGAAAAGTGGTTTTTCCACACTAATACAAGTGCAAAAGTGGTTTCCTGCACCAACACAAGTGCAAAAAGTGGTTTTTCAACACTAACACAAGTGCGAAAAGTGGTTTTTCAACACTATCACAAGTGCAAAAAGTGTTTTTTCCACACTAATACAAGTGCAAAAGTGGTTTCCTGCACCAACACAAGTGCGAAAAGTGGTTTTTCAACCTTAACACAAGTGCGAAAAGTGGTTTTTCAACACTAACACAGGAGCGAAAAGTGGTTTTTTCCACACTAATACAATTGCAAAAGTGGTTTCCTGCACCAACACAAGTGCGAAAAGTGGTTTTTCAACACTAACACAAGTGTGAAAAGTGGTTTTTCAACACTATCACAAGTGCAAAAAGTGTTTTTTCCACACTAATACAAATGCAAAAGTGGTTTCCTGCTCCAACACAAGTGCGAAAAGTGGTTTTTCAACACTAACACAAGTGCGAAAAGTGGTTTTTCCACAATAATACAAGTGCAAAAGTGGTTTCCTGCACCAACACAAGTGCGAAAAGTGGTTTTCAACACTAACTCAAGTGCGAAAAGTGGTTTTTCAACACTAATACAAGTGCAAAAGTGGTTTACTGCACCAACACAAGTGCGAAAAGTGGTTTTTCAACACTAACACAAGTGCGAAAACTTGTTTTTCCACACTAATACAAGTGCAAAAGTGGTTTCCTGCACCAACACAAGTGCGAAACGTGGTTTTTCAACACTAACACAAGTGCGAAAAGTGGTTTTTCAACACTAACACAAGTGCGAAAAGTGGTTTTTCAACACTAACACAAGTGCGAAAAGTGGTTTTTCAACACTAACAGAAGTGCAAAAAGTGTTTTTTCCACATTATACAAATGCAAAAGTGGTTTCCTAGACCAACACAGGTGCGAAAAGTGGTTTTTCAACACTAACACAAGTGCGAAAAGTGGTTCTTCAACACTATCACAAGTGCAAAAAGTGTTTTTCCCACACTAATACAAGTGCAAAAGTGGTTGCCTGCACCAACACAAGTGCAAAAAGTGGTTTTTTAACACTAACACAAGTGCGAAAAGTGGTTTTTCAACACTACCACAAGTGCGAAAAGTGGTTTTTTCCACACTAATACAAGTGCAAAAGTGGTTTCCTGCACCAACACAAGTGCGAAAAGTGGTTTTTCAACACTAACACAAGTGCGAAATGTCGTTTTTCAACACTATCACAAGTGCAAAAAGTGTTTTTTCCACACTAATACAAGTGCAAAAGTGGTTTCCTGCACCAACACAAGTGCGAAAAGTGGTTTTTCAACACTAACACAAGTGCGAAAAGTGGTTTTTCAACACTAACACAAGTGCGAAAAGTGGTTTTTCCACACTAATACAAGTGCAAAAGTGGTTTCCTGCACCAACACAAGTGTGAAAAGTGGTTTTTCAATACTAACACAAGTGTGAAAAGTGGTTTTTCAACACTAACACAAGTGCGAAAAGTGGTTTTTGCACACTAACACAAGTGCAAAAGTGGTTTCCTGCACCAACACAATTGCGAAAAGTGGTTTTTCAACACTACACAAGTGCGAAAAGTGGTTTTTCAACACTACCACAAGTGCAAAAAGTGTTTTTTCCACACTAATACAAGTGCAAAAGTGGTTTCCTGCACCAACACAAGTGCGAAAAGTGGTTTTTCAACACTAACACAAGTGCGAAAAGTGGTTTTTCAACACTAACACAAGTGCGAAATGTGGTTTTTCCACACAAATCCAAGTGCAAAAGTGGTTTCCTGCACCAACACAAGTGCGAAAAGTGGTTTTTCAACACTAACACAAGTGCGAAAAGTGGTTTTTCAACACTAACACAAGTGCGAAAGTGGTTTTTCAACACTAACACAAGTGCAAAAAGTGGTTTTTCCACACTAATACAAGTGCAAAAGTGATTTCCTGCACCAACACAAGTGCGAAAAGTGGCTTTTCAACACTAACACAAGTGCGAAAAGTGGTTTTTCAACACTATCACAAGTGCAAAAAGAGTTTTTTCCACACTAATACAGTGCAAAAGTGTTTCCTGCACCAACACAAGTGCGAAACGTGGTTTTTCAACACTAACACATGTGCGAAAAGTGGTTTTTCAACACTAACACAAAGTGCGAAAAGTGGTATTTCAACACTAACACAAGTGCGAAAAGTGGTTTTTCAACACTAACACAAGTGCGAAAAGTGGTTTTTCAACACTAACACAAGTGCGAAAAGTGGTTTTTCAACACTAACACAAGTGCGAAAAGTGGTTTTTCAACACTAACACAAGTGCGAAAAGTGGTTTTTCCACACTAATACAAGTGCAAAAGTGGTTTCCTGCACCAACACAAGTGCGAAAAGTGTTTTTCAACACTAACACAAGTGCGAAAAGTGGTTTTTCAACACTATCACAAGTGCAAAAAGTGTTTTTTCCACACTAATACAAGTGCAAAAGTGGTTTCCTGCACCAACACAAGTGCGAAAAGTGGTTTTTCAACACTAACACAAGTGCGAAAAGTGGTTTTTCCACACTAAAACAAGTGCAAAATTGGTTTCCTGCACCAACACAAGTGCGAAAAGTGGTTTTCAACACTAACTCAAGTGCGAAAAGTAGTTTTTCAACACTAATCACAAGTGCAAAAAGTGTTTTTTCCACACTAATACAAGTGCAAAAGTGGTTTACTGCACCAACACAAGTGCGAAAAGTGGTTTTTCAACACTAACAAAAGTGTGAAAAGTGGTTTTTCCACACTAATACAATTGCAAAAGTTGGGTTTCCTAGACCAACACAGGTGCGAAAAGTGTTTTTCAACACTAACACAAGTGCGAAAAGTGGTTTTCAACACTATCACAAGTGCAAAAAATTTTTTTTCCACACTAATACAAGTGCAAAAGTGGTTTCCTGCACAACACAAGTGCGAAAAGTGGTTTTTTAACACTAACAACATGTGCGAAAAGTGGTTTTTCAACACTAACACAAGTGCGAAAAGTGGTTTTTCAACACTAACATAAGTGCGAAAAGTGGTTTTTCAACACTAACCCAAGTGCGAAAGGTGTTTTTTCCACACTAATACAATGTGCAAAAGTGGTTTCCTGCACCAACACAAGTGCAAAAAGTGGTTTTTCCACACTAATACAAGTGCAAAAGTGGTTTCCTGCACCAACACAAGTGCGAAAAGTGTTTTTCAACACTAACACAAGTGCGAAAAGTGTTTTTCAACACTATCACAAGTGCAAAAAGTGTTTTTTCCACACTAATACAAGTGCAAAAGTGGTTTCCTGCACCAACACAAGTGCGAAAAGTGGTTTTTCAACACTAACACAAGTGCAAAAAGTGGTTTTTCAACACTAACACAAGAGCGAAAAGTGGTTTTTCCACACTAATACAATTGCAAAAGTGGTTTCCTGCACCAACACAAGTGCGAAAAGTGGTTTTTCACACTAACACAAGTGTGAAAAGTGGTTTTTCAACACTATCACAAGTGCAAAAAAGTGTTTTTTCCACACTAATACAAATGCAAAAGTGGTTTCCTGCACCAACACAAGTGCAAAAAGTGTTTTTGCCACACTAATTACAAGTGCAAAAGTGTTTGCTGCACCAACACAAGTGCGAAAAGTGGTTTTTCAACACTAACACAAGTGCGAAAAGTGGTTTTTCAACACTAACACAAGTGCGAAAAGTGGTTTTTCCACACTAATACAAGTGCAAAAGTGGTTTCCTGCACCACACAAGTGCGAAAAGTGTTTTTCAACACTTAACACAAGTGCGAAAAGTGGTTTTTCAACACTAACACAAGTGCAAAAAGTGTTTTTTCCACATTATACAAATGCAAAAGTGGTTTCCTAGACCAACACAGGTGCGAAAAGTGGTTTTTCAACACGAACACAAGTGCGAAAAGTCGTTCTTCAACCCTATCACAAGTGCAAAAAGTGTTTTTCCCACACTAATACAAGTGCAAAAAGTGTTGCCTGCACCAACACAAGTGCAAAAAGTGGTTTTTTAACACTAACACAAGTGCGAAAAGTGGTTTTTCAACACTACCACAAGTGCGAAAAGTGGTTTTTTCCACACTAACACAAGTGTGAAAAGTGGTTTTTGCACACTAACACAAGTGCGAAAAGTGGTTTCCTGCACCAACACAAGTGCGAAAGGTGGTTTTTCAACACTAACACAAGTGCGAAATGTGGTTTTTCAACACTAACACAAGTGTGAAAAGTGGTTTTTGCACACTAACACAAGTGCGAAAAGTGGTTTTTCCACACTAATACAAGTGCAAAAAGTGGTTTCCTGCACCAACACAAGTGCGAAAAGTGGTTTTTCAACACTAACACAAGTGCGAAAAGAGGTTTTTCAACACTATCACAAGTGCAAAAAGTGTTTTTTCCACACTAATACAAGTGCAAAAGTGGTTTCCTGCACCAACACAAGTGCGAAAAGTGGTTTTTCAACACTAACACAAGTGCGAAAAGTGGTTTTTCCACACTAATACAAGTGCAAAAGTGGTTTCCTGCACCAACAGAAGTGCGAAAAGTGGTTTTCAACACTAACTCAAGTGCGAAAAGTGGTTTTTCAACACTATCACAAGTGCAAAAAGTGTTTTTTCCACACTAATACAAGTGCAAAAGTGGTTTCCTGCACCAACACAAGTGCGAAAAGTGGTTTTTCAACACTAACACAAGTGCGAAAAGTGGTTTTTCCACACTAATACAAGTGCAAAAGTGGTTTCCTGCACCAACAGAAGTGCGAAAAGTGGTTTTCAACACTAACTCAAGTGCGAAAAGTGGTTTTTCAACACTATCACAAGTGCAAAAAGTGTTTTTTCCACACTAATACAAGTGCAAAAGTGGTTTCCTGCACCAACACAAGTGCGAAAAGTGGTTTTTCAACACTAACACAAGTGCAAAAAGTGGTTTTTCAACACTAACACAAGAGCGAAAAGTGGTTTTTCCACACTAATACAATTGCAAAAGTGGTTTCCTGCACCAACACAAGTGCGAAAAGTGGTTTTTCAACACTAACACAAGTGTGAAAAGTGGTTTTTCAACACTATCACAAGTGCAAAAAGTGTTTTTTCCACACTAATACAAATGCAAAAGTGGTTTCCTGCACCAACACAAGTGCAAAAAGTGTTTTTTCCACACTAATACAAGTGCAAAAGTGGTTTCCTGCACCAACACAAGTGCGAAAAGTGGTTTTTCAACACTAACACAAGTGCGAAAAGTGGTTTTTCCACACTAATACAAGTGCAAAAGTGGTTTCCTGCACCAACAGAAGTGCGAAAAGTGGTTTTCAACACTAACTCAAGTGCGAAAAGTGGTTTTTCAACACTATCACAAGTGCAAAAAGTGTTTTTTCCACACTAATACAAGTGCAAAAGTGGTTTCCTGCACCAACACAAGTGCGAAAAGTGGTTTTTCAACACTAAGACAAGTGCAAAAAGTGGTTTTTCAACACTAACACAAGAGCGAAAAGTGGTTTTTCCACACTAATACAATTGCAAAAGTGGTTTCCTGCACCAACACAAGTGCGAAAAGTGGTTTTTCAACACTAACACAAGTGTGAAAAGTGGTTTTTCAACACTATCACAAGTGCAAAAAGTGTTTTTTCCACACTAATACAAATGCAAAAGTGGTTTCCTGCACCAACACAAGTGCAAAAAGTGTTTTTTCCACACTAATACAAGTGCAAAAGTGGTTTCCTGCACCAACACAAGTGCGAAAAGTGGTTTTTCAACACTAACACAAGTGCGAAAAGTGGTTTTTCAACACTAACACAAGTGCGAAAAGTGGTTTTTCCACACTAATACAAGTGCAAAAGTGGTTTCCTGCACCAACACAAGTGCGAAAAGTGGTTTTTCAACACTAACACAAGTGTGAAAAGAGGTTTTTCAACACTATCACAAGTGCAAAAAGTGTTTTTTCCACACTAATACAAGTGCAAAAGTGGTTTCCTGCACCAACACAAGTGCGAAACGTGGTTTTTCAACACTAACACAAGTGCGAAAAGTGGTTTTTCAACACTAACACAAGTGCGAAAAGTGGTTTTTCAACACTAACACAAGTGCGAAAAGTGGTTTTTCAACACTAACACAAGTGCGAAAAGTGGTTTTTCAACACTAACACAAGTGCAAAAAGTGTTTTTTCCACATTATACAAATGCAAAAGTGGTTTCCTAGACCAACACAGGTGCGAAAAGTGGTTTTTCAACACGAACACAAGTGCGAAAAGTCGTTCTTCAACACTATCACAAGTGCAAAAAGTGTTTTTTCCACACTAATACAAGTGCAAAAGTGGTTTCCTGCACCAACACAAGTGCGAAAAGTGGTTTTTCAACACTAACACAAGTGCAAAAAGTGTTTTTTCCACATTATACAAATGCAAAAGTGGTTTCCTAGACCAACACAGGTGCGAAAAGTGGTTTTTCAACACTAACACAAGTGCGAAAAGTGGTTTTTCAACACTAACACAAGTGCGAAAAGTGGTTTTTCCACACTAATACAAATGCAAAAGTGGTTTCCTGCACCAACACAAGTGTGAAAAGTGGTTTTTCAATACTAACACAAGTGTGAAAAGTGGTTTTTCAACACTAACACAAGTGTGAAAAGTGGTTTTTGCACACTAACACAAGTGCAAAAAGTGGTTTTTTAACACTAACACAAGTGCGAAAAGTGGTTTTTCAACACTACCACAACTGCGAAAAGTGGTTTTTTCCACACTAATACAAGTGCAAAAGTGGTTTCCTGCACCAACACAAGTGCGAAAATGGTTTTTCAACACTAACACAAGTGCGAAATGTGGTTTTTCAACACTATCACAAGTGCAAAAAGTGTTTTTTTCCACACTAATACAAGTGCAAAAGTGGTTTCCTGCACCAACACAAGTGCGAAAAGTGGTTTTTCAACACTAACACAAGTGCGAAAAGTGGTTTTTCAACACTAACACAAGTGCGAAAAGTGGTTTTTCCACACTAATACAAGTGCAAAAGTGGTTTCCTGCACCAACACAAGTGTGAAAAGTGGTTTTTCAATACTAACACAAGTGTGAAAAGTGGTTTTTCAACACTAACACAAGTGCGAAAAGTGGTTTTTGCACACTAACACAAGTGCAAAAGTGGTTTCCTGCACCAACACAATTGCGAAAAGTGGTTTTTCAACACTACACAAGTGCGAAAAGTGGTTTTTTAACACTATCACAAGTGCAAAAAGTGTTTTTCCACACTAATACAAGTGCAAAAGTGGTTTCCTGCACCAACACAAGTGCGAAAAGTGGTTTTTCAACACTAACACAAGTGCGAAAAGTGGTTTTTCAACACTAACACAAGTGCGAAATGTGGTTTTTCCACACAAATACAAGTGCAAAAGTGGTTTCCTGCACCAACACAAGTGCGAAAAGTGGTTTTTCAACACTAACACAAGTGCGAAAAGTGGTTTTTCAACACTAACACAAGTGCGAAACGTGGTTTTTCAACACTAACACAAGTGCGAAAAGTGGTTTTTCAACACTAACACAAGTGCGAAAAGTGGTATTTCAACACTAACACAAGTGCGAAAAGTGGTTTTTCAACACTAACACAAGTGCGAAAAGTGGTTTTTCAACACTAACACAAGTGCGAAAAGTGGTTTTTCAACACTAACACAAGTGCGAAAAGTGGTTTTTCCACACTAATACAAGTGCAAAAGTGGTTTCCTGCACCAACACAAGTGCGAAAAGTGGTTTTTCAACACTAACACAAGTGCGAAAAGTGGTTTTTCAACACTATCACAAGTGCAAAAAGTGTTTTTTCCACACTAATACAAGTGCAAAAGTGGTTTCCTGCACCAACACAAGTGCGAAAAGTGGTTTTTCAACACTAACACAAGTGCGAAAAGTGGTTTTTCAACACTAACACAAGTGCGAAAAGTGGTTTTTCAACACTAACACAAGTGCGAAAAGTGGTATTTCAACACTAACACAAGTGCGAAAAGTGGTTTTTCAACACTAACACAAGTGCGAAAAGTGGTTTTTCAACACTAACACAAGTGCGAAAAGTGGTTTTTCAACACTAACACAAGTGCGAAAAGTGGTTTTTCCACACTAATACAAGTGCAAAAGTGGTTTCCTGCACCAACACAAGTGCGAAAAGTGGTTTTTCAACACTAACACAAGTGCGAAAAGTGGTTTTTCAACACTATCACAAGTGCAAAAAGTGTTTTTTCCACACTAATACAAGTGCAAAAGTGGTTTCCTGCACCAACACAAGTGCGAAAAGTGGTTTTTCAACACTAACACAAGTGCGAAAGTGGTTTTTCCACACTAAAACAAGTGCAAAATTGGTTTCCTGCACCAACACAAGTGCGAAAAGTGGTTTTCAACACTAACTCAAGTGCGAAAAGTAGTTTTTCAACACTATCACAAGTGCAAAAAGTGTTTTTTCCACACTAATACAAGTGCAAAAGTGGTTTACTGCACCAACACAAGTGCGAAAAGTGGTTTTTCAACACTAACAAAAGTGCGAAAAGTGGTTTTTCCACACTAATACAATTGCAAAAGTGGTTTCCTAGACCAACACAGGTGCGAAAAGTGGTTTTTCAACACTAACACAAGTGCGAAAAGTGGTTTTTCAACACTATCACAAGTGCAAAAATTGTTTTTTCCACACTAATACAAGTGCAAAAGTGGTTTCCTGCACCAACACAAGTGCGAAAAGTGGTTTTTTAACACTAACACATGTGCGAAAAGTGGTTTTTCAACACTAACACAAGAGCGAAAAGTGGTTTTTCAACACTAACATAAGTGCGAAAAGTGGTTTTTCAACACTAACCCAAGTGCGAAAGGTGTTTTTTCCACACTAATACAAGTGCAAAAGTGGTTTCCTGCACCAACACAAGTGCAAAAAGTGGTTTTTCCACACTAATACAAGTGCAAAAGTGGTTTCCTGCACCAACACAAGTGCGAAAAGTGGTTTTTCAACACTAACACAAGTGCGAAAAGTGGTTTTTCAACACTATCACAAGTGCAAGAAGTGTTTTTTCCACACTAATACAAGTGCAAAAGTGGTTTCCTGCACCAACACTAGTGCGAAAAGTGGTTTTTCAACACTAACACAAGTGCAAAAAGTGGTTTTTCAACACTAACACAAGAGCGAAAAGTGGTTTTTCCACACTAATACAATTGCAAAAGTGGTTTCCTGCACCAACACAAGTGCGAAAAGTGGTTTTTCAACACTAACACAAGTGTGAAAAGTGGTTTTTCAACACTATCACAAGTGCAAAAAGTGTTTTTTCCACACTAATACAAATGCAAAAGTGGTTTCCTGCACCAACACAAGTGCAAAAAGTGTTTTTGCCACACTAATACAAGTGCAAAAGTGGTTTCCTGCACCAACACAAGTGCGAAAAGTGGTTTTTCAACACTAACACAAGTGCGAAAAGTGGTTTTTCAACACTAACACAAGTGCGAAAAGTGGTTTTTCCACACTAATACAAGTGCAAAAGTGGTTTCCTGCACCAACACAAGTGCGAAAAGTGGTTTTTCAACACTAACACAAGTGTGAAAAGAGGTTTTTCAACACTATCACAAGTGCAAAAAGTGTTTTTTCCACACTAATACAAGTGCAAAAGTGGTTTCCTGCACCAACACAAGTGCGAAACGTGGTTTTTCAACACTAACACAAGTGCGAAAAGTGGTTTTTCAACACTAACACAAGTGCGAAAAGTGGTTTTTCAACACTAACACAAGTGCGAAAAGTGGTTTTTCAACACTAACACAAGTGCGAAAAGTGGTTTTTCAACACTAACACAAGTGCAAAAAGTGTTTTTTCCACATTATACAAATGCAAAAGTGGTTTCCTAGACCAACACAGGTGCGAAAAGTGGTTTTTCAACACGAACACAAGTGCGAAAAGTCGTTCTTCAACACTATCACAAGTGCAAAAAGTGTTTTTCCCACACTAATACAAGTGCAAAAGTGGTTGCCTGCACCAACACAAGTGCAAAAAGTGGTTTTTTAACACTAACACAAGTGCGAAAAGTGGTTTTTCAACACTACCACAAGTGCGAAAAGTGGTTTTTTCCACACTAATACAAGTGCAAAAGTGGTTTCCTGCACCAACACAAGTGCGAAAGGTGGTTTTTCAACACTAACACAAGTGCGAAATGTGGTTTTTCAACACTAACACAAGTGTGAAAAGTGGTTTTTGCACACTAACACAAGTGCGAAAAGTGGTTTTTCCACACTAATACAAGTGCAAAAGTGGTTTCCTGCACCAACACAAGTGCGAAAAGTGGTTTTTCAACACTAACACAAGTGCGAAAAGAGGTTTTTCAACACTATCACAAGTGCAAAAAGTGTTTTTTCCACACTAATACAAGTGCAAAAGTGGTTTCCTGCACCAACACAAGTGCGAAAAGTGGTTTTTCAACACTAACACAAGTGCGAAAAGTGGTTTTTCCACACTAATACAAGTGCAAAAGTGGTTTCCTGCACCAACAGAAGTGCGAAAAGTGGTTTTCAACACTAACTCAAGTGCGAAAAGTGGTTTTTCAACACTATCACAAGTGCAAAAAGTGTTTTTTCCACACTAATACAAGTGCAAAAGTGGTTTCCTGCACCAACACAAGTGCGAAAAGTGGTTTTTCAACACTAACACAAGTGCGAAAAGTGGTTTTTCCACACTAATACAAGTGCAAAAGTGGTTTCCTGCACCAACAGAAGTGCGAAAAGTGGTTTTCAACACTAACTCAAGTGCGAAAAGTGGTTTTTCAACACTATCACAAGTGCAAAAAGTGTTTTTTCCACACTAATACAAGTGCAAAAGTGGTTTCCTGCACCAACACAAGTGCGAAAAGTGGTTTTTCAACACTAACACAAGTGCAAAAAGTGGTTTTTCAACACTAACACAAGAGCGAAAAGTGGTTTTTCCACACTAATACAATTGCAAAAGTGGTTTCCTGCACCAACACAAGTGCGAAAAGTGGTTTTTCAACACTAACACAAGTGTGAAAAGTGGTTTTTCAACACTATCACAAGTGCAAAAAGTGTTTTTTCCACACTAATACAAATGCAAAAGTGGTTTCCTGCACCAACACAAGTGCAAAAAGTGTTTTTTCCACACTAATACAAGTGCAAAAGTGGTTTCCTGCACCAACACAAGTGCGAAAAGTGGTTTTTCAACACTAACACAAGTGCGAAAAGTGGTTTTTCCACACTAATACAAGTGCAAAAGTGGTTTCCTGCACCAACAGAAGTGCGAAAAGTGGTTTTCAACACTAACTCAAGTGCGAAAAGTGGTTTTTCAACACTATCACAAGTGCAAAAAGTGTTTTTTCCACACTAATACAAGTGCAAAAGTGGTTTCCTGCACCAACACAAGTGCGAAAAGTGGTTTTTCAACACTAAGACAAGTGCAAAAAGTGGTTTTTCAACACTAACACAAGAGCGAAAAGTGGTTTTTCCACACTAATACAATTGCAAAAGTGGTTTCCTGCACCAACACAAGTGCGAAAAGTGGTTTTTCAACACTAACACAAGTGTGAAAAGTGGTTTTTCAACACTATCACAAGTGCAAAAAGTGTTTTTTCCACACTAATACAAATGCAAAAGTGGTTTCCTGCACCAACACAAGTGCAAAAAGTGTTTTTTCCACACTAATACAAGTGCAAAAGTGGTTTCCTGCACCAACACAAGTGCGAAAAGTGGTTTTTCAACACTAACACAAGTGCGAAAAGTGGTTTTTCAACACTAACACAAGTGCGAAAAGTGGTTTTTCCACACTAATACAAGTGCAAAAGTGGTTTCCTGCACCAACACAAGTGCGAAAAGTGGTTTTTCAACACTAACACAAGTGTGAAAAGAGGTTTTTCAACACTATCACAAGTGCAAAAAGTGTTTTTTCCACACTAATACAAGTGCAAAAGTGGTTTCCTGCACCAACAAAAGTGCGAAACGTGGTTTTTCAACACTAACACAAGTGCGAAAAGTGGTTTTTCAACACTAACACAAGTGCGAAAAGTGGTTTTTCAACACTAACACAAGTGCGAAAAGTGGTTTTTCAACACTAACACAAGTGCGAAAAGTGGTTTTTCAACACTAACACAAGTGCAAAAAGTGTTTTTTCCACATTATACAAATGCAAAAGTGGTTTCCTAGACCAACACAGGTGCGAAAAGTGGTTTTTCAACACGAACACAAGTGCGAAAAGTCGTTCTTCAACACTATCACAAGTGCAAAAAGTGTTTTTCCCACACTAATACAAGTGCAAAAGTGGTTGCCTGCACCAACACAAGTGAAAAAAGTGGTTTTTTAACACTAACACAAGTGCGAAAAGTGGTTTTTCAACACTACCACAAGTGCGAAAAGTGGTTTTTTCCACACTAATACAAGTGCAAAAGTGGTTTCCTGCACCAACACTAGTGCGAAAAGTGGTTTTTCAACACTAACACAAGTGCAAAAAGTGGTTTTTCAACACTAACACAAGAGCGAAAAGTGGTTTTTCCACACTAATACAATTGCAAAAGTGGTTTCCTGCACCAACACAAGTGCGAAAAGTGGTTTTTCAACACTAACACAAGTGTGAAAAGTGGTTTTTCAACACTATCACAAGTGCAAAAAGTGTTTTTTCCACACTAATACAAATGCAAAAGTGGTTTCCTGCACCAACACAAGTGCAAAAAGTGTTTTTGCCACACTAATACAAGTGCAAAAGTGGTTTCCTGCACCAACACAAGTGCGAAAAGTGGTTTTTCAACACTAACACAAGTGCGAAAAGTGGTTTTTCAACACTAACACAAGTGCGAAAAGTGGTTTTTCCACACTAATACAAGTGCAAAAGTGGTTTCCTGCACCAACACAAGTGCGAAAAGTGGTTTTTCAACACTAACACAAGTGTGAAAAGAGGTTTTTCAACACTATCACAAGTGCAAAAAGTGTTTTTTCCACACTAATACAAGTGCAAAAGTGGTTTCCTGCACCAACACAAGTGCGAAACGTGGTTTTTCAACACTAACACAAGTGCGAAAAGTGGTTTTTCAACACTAACACAAGTGCGAAAAGTGGTTTTTCAACACTAACACAAGTGCGAAAAGTGGTTTTTCAACACTAACACAAGTGCGAAAAGTGGTTTTTCAACACTAACACAAGTGCAAAAAGTGTTTTTTCCACATTATACAAATGCAAAAGTGGTTTCCTAGACCAACACAGGTGCGAAAAGTGGTTTTTCAACACGAACACAAGTGCGAAAAGTCGTTCTTCAACACTATCACAAGTGCAAAAAGTGTTTTTCCCACACTAATACAAGTGCAAAAGTGGTTGCCTGCACCAACACAAGTGCAAAAAGTGGTTTTTTAACACTAACACAAGTGCGAAAAGTGGTTTTTCAACACTACCACAAGTGCGAAAAGTGGTTTTTTCCACACTAATACAAGTGCAAAAGTGGTTTCCTGCACCAACACAAGTGCGAAAGGTGGTTTTTCAACACTAACACAAGTGCGAAATGTGGTTTTTCAACACTAACACAAGTGTGAAAAGTGGTTTTTGCACACTAACACAAGTGCGAAAAGTGGTTTTTCCACACTAATACAAGTGCAAAAGTGGTTTCCTGCACCAACACAAGTGCGAAAAGTGGTTTTTCAACACTAACACAAGTGCGAAAAGAGGTTTTTCAACACTATCACAAGTGCAAAAAGTGTTTTTTCCACACTAATACAAGTGCAAAAGTGGTTTCCTGCACCAACACAAGTGCGAAAAGTGGTTTTTCAACACTAACACAAGTGCGAAAAGTGGTTTTTCCACACTAATACAAGTGCAAAAGTGGTTTCCTGCACCAACAGAAGTGCGAAAAGTGGTTTTCAACACTAACTCAAGTGCGAAAAGTGGTTTTTCAACACTATCACAAGTGCAAAAAGTGTTTTTTCCACACTAATACAAGTGCAAAAGTGGTTTCCTGCACCAACACAAGTGCGAAAAGTGGTTTTTCAACACTAACACAAGTGCGAAAAGTGGTTTTTCCACACTAATACAAGTGCAAAAGTGGTTTCCTGCACCAACAGAAGTGCGAAAAGTGGTTTTCAACACTAACTCAAGTGCGAAAAGTGGTTTTTCAACACTATCACAAGTGCAAAAAGTGTTTTTTCCACACTAATACAAGTGCAAAAGTGGTTTCCTGCACCAACACAAGTGCGAAAAGTGGTTTTTCAACACTAACACAAGTGCAAAAAGTGGTTTTTCAACACTAACACAAGAGCGAAAAGTGGTTTTTCCACACTAATACAATTGCAAAAGTGGTTTCCTGCACCAACACAAGTGCGAAAAGTGGTTTTTCAACACTAACACAAGTGTGAAAAGTGGTTTTTCAACACTATCACAAGTGCAAAAAGTGTTTTTTCCACACTAATACAAATGCAAAAGTGGTTTCCTGCACCAACACAAGTGCAAAAAGTGTTTTTTCCACACTAATACAAGTGCAAAAGTGGTTTCCTGCACCAACACAAGTGCGAAAAGTGGTTTTTCAACACTAACACAAGTGCGAAAAGTGGTTTTTCCACACTAATACAAGTGCAAAAGTGGTTTCCTGCACCAACAGAAGTGCGAAAAGTGGTTTTCAACACTAACTCAAGTGCGAAAAGTGGTTTTTCAACACTATCACAAGTGCAAAAAGTGTTTTTTCCACACTAATACAAGTGCAAAAGTGGTTTCCTGCACCAACACAAGTGCGAAAAGTGGTTTTTCAACACTAAGACAAGTGCAAAAAGTGGTTTTTCAACACTAACACAAGAGCGAAAAGTGGTTTTTCCACACTAATACAATTGCAAAAGTGGTTTCCTGCACCAACACAAGTGCGAAAAGTGGTTTTTCAACACTAACACAAGTGTGAAAAGTGGTTTTTCAACACTATCACAAGTGCAAAAAGTGTTTTTTCCACACTAATACAAATGCAAAAGTGGTTTCCTGCACCAACACAAGTGCAAAAAGTGTTTTTTCCACACTAATACAAGTGCAAAAGTGGTTTCCTGCACCAACACAAGTGCGAAAAGTGGTTTTTCAACACTAACACAAGTGCGAAAAGTGGTTTTTCAACACTAACACAAGTGCGAAAAGTGGTTTTTCCACACTAATACAAGTGCAAAAGTGGTTTCCTGCACCAACACAAGTGCGAAAAGTGGTTTTTCAACACTAACACAAGTGTGAAAAGAGGTTTTTCAACACTATCACAAGTGCAAAAAGTGTTTTTTCCACACTAATACAAGTGCAAAAGTGGTTTCCTGCACCAACACAAGTGCGAAACGTGGTTTTTCAACACTAACACAAGTGCGAAAAGTGGTTTTTCAACACTAACACAAGTGCGAAAAGTGGTTTTTCAACACTAACACAAGTGCGAAAAGTGGTTTTTCAACACTAACACAAGTGCGAAAAGTGGTTTTTCAACACTAACACAAGTGCAAAAAGTGTTTTTTCCACATTATACAAATGCAAAAGTGGTTTCCTAGACCAACACAGGTGCGAAAAGTGGTTTTTCAACACGAACACAAGTGCGAAAAGTCGTTCTTCAACACTATCACAAGTGCAAAAAGTGTTTTTCCCACACTAATACAAGTGCAAAAGTGGTTGCCTGCACCAACACAAGTGAAAAAAGTGGTTTTTTAACACTAACACAAGTGCGAAAAGTGGTTTTTCAACACTACCACAAGTGCGAAAAGTGGTTTTTTCCACACTAATACAAGTGCAAAAGTGGTTTCCTGCACCAACACAAGTGCGAAAGGTGGTTTTTCAACACTAACACAAGTGCGAAATGTGGTTTTTCAACACTATCACAAGTGCAAAAAGTGTTTTTGCCACACTAATACAAGTGCAAAAGTGGTTTCCTGCACCAACACAAGTACGAAAAGTGGTTTTTCAACACTAACACAAGTGCGAAAAGTGGTTTTTCAACACTAACACAAGTGCGAAAAGTGGTTTTTCCACACTAATACAAATGCAAAAGTGGTTTCCTGCACCAACACAAGTGTGAAAAGTGGTTTTTCAATACTAACACAAGTGTGAAAAGTGGTTTTTCAACACTAACACAAGTGTGAAAAGTGGTTTTTGCACACTAACACAAGTGCAAAAGTGGTTTCCTGCACCAACACAATTGCGAAAAGTGGTTTTTCAACACTACACAAGTGCGAAAAGTGGTTTTTCAACACTATCACAAGTGCAAAAAGTGTTTTTTCCACACTAATACAAGTGCAAAAGTGGTTTCCTGCACCAACACAAGTGCGAAAAGTGGTTTTTCAACACTAACACAAGTGCGAAAAGTGGTTTTTCAACACTAACACAAGTGCGAAAAGTGGTTTTTCCACACAAATACAAGTGCAAAAGTGGTTTCCTGCACCAACACAAGTGCGAAAAGTGGTTTTTCAACACTAACACAAGTGCGAAAAGTGGTTTTTCAACACTAACACAAGTGCGAAAAGTGGTTTTTCAACACTAACACAAGTGCAAAAAGTGGTTTTTCCACACTAATACAAGTGCAAAAGTGATTTCCTGCACCAACACAAGTGCGAAAATTGGCTTTTCAACACTAACACAAGTGCGAAAAGTGGTTTTTCAACACTATCACAAGTGCAAAAAGAGTTTTTTCCACACTAATACAAGTGCAAAAGTGGTTTCCTGCACCAACACAAGTGCGAAACGTGGTTTTTCAACACTAACACAAGTGCGAAAAGTGGTTTTTCAACACTAACACAAGTGCGAAAAGTGGTTTTTCAACACTAACACAAGTGCGAAAAGTGGTTTTTCAACACTAACACAAGTGCGAAAAGTGGTTTTTCAACACTAACACAAGTGCGAAAAGTGGTTTTTCAACACTAACACAAGTGCGAAAAGTGGTTTTTCCACACTAATACAAGTGCAAAAGTGGTTTCCTGCACCAACACAAGTGCGAAAAGTGGTTTTTCAACACTAACACAAGTGCGAAAAGTGGTTTTTCAACACTATCACAAGTGCAAAAAGTGTTTTTTCCACACTAATACAAGTGCAAAAGTGGTTTCCTGCACCAACACAAGTGCGAAAAGTGGTTTTTCAACACTAACACAAGTGCGAAAAGTGGTTTTTCCACACTAAAACAAGTGCAAAATTGGTTTCCTGCACCAACACAAGTGCGAAAAGTGGTTTTCAACACTAACTCAAGTGCGAAAAGTAGTTTTTCAACACTATCACAAGTGCAAAAAGTGTTTTTTCCACACTAATACAAGTGCAAAAGTGGTTTACTGCACCAACACAAGTGCGAAATGTGGTTTTTCAACACTAACAAAAGTGCGAAAAGTGGTTTTTCCACACTAATACAAGTGCAAAAGTGGTTTCCTGCACCAACACAAGTGCGAAAAGTGGTTTTTCAACACTAACACAAGTGCAAAAAGTGGTTTTTCAACACTAACACAAGAGCAAAAAGTGTTTTTTCCACACTAATACAAGTGCAAAAGTGGTTTACTGCACCAACACAAGTGCGAAATGTGGTTTTTCAACACTAACAAAAGTGCGAAAAGTGGTTTTTCCACACTAATACAAGTGCAAAAGTGGTTTCCTGCACCAACACAAGTGCGAAAAGTGGTTTTTCAACACTAACACAAGTGCAAAAAGTGGTTTTTCAACACTAACACAAGTGCAAAAAGTGGTTTTCCACACTAATACAAGTGCAAAAGTGATTTCCTGCACCAACACAAGTGCGAAAAGTGGCTTTTCAACACTAACACAAGTGCGAAAAGTGGTTTTTCAACACTATCACAAGTGCAAAAAGAGTTTTTTCCACACTAATACAAGTGCAAAAGTGGTTTCCTGCACCAACACAAGTGCGAAACGTGGTTTTTCAACACTAACACAAGTGCGAAAAGTGGTTTTTCAACACTAACACAAGTGCGAAAAGTGGTATTTCAACACTAACACAAGTGCGAAAAGTGGTTTTTCAACACTAACACAAGTGCGAAAAGTGGTTTTTCAACACTAACACAAGTGCGAAAAGTGGTTTTTCAACACTAACACAAGTGCGAAAAGTGGTTTTTCCACACTAATACAAGTGCAAAAGTGGTTTCCTGCACCAACACAAGTGCGAAAAGTGGTTTTTCAACACTAACACAAGTGCGAAAAGTGGTTTTTCAACACTATCACAAGTGCAAAAAGTGTTTTTTCCACACTAATACAAGTGCAAAAGTGGTTTCCTGCACCAACACAAGTGCGAAAAGTGGTTTTTCAACACTAACACAAGTGCGAAAAGTGGTTTTTCCACACTAAAACAAGTGCAAAATTGGTTTACTGCACCAACACAAGTGCGAAAAGTGGTTTTCAACACTAACTCAAGTGCGAAAAGTAGTTTTTCAACACTATCACAAGTGCAAAAAGTGTTTTTTCCACACTAATACAAGTGCAAAAGTGGTTTACTGCACCAACACAAGTGCGAAAAGTGGTTTTTCAACACTAACAAAAGTGTGAAAAGTGGTTTTTCCACACTAATACAATTGCAAAAGTGGTTTCCTAGACCAACACAGGTGCGAAAAGTGGTTTTTCAACACTAACACAAGTGCGAAAAGTGGTTTTTCAACACTATCACAAGTGCAAAAATTGTTTTTTCCACACTAATACAAGTGCAAAAGTGGTTTCCTGCACCAACACAAGTGCGAAAAGTGGTTTTTTAACACTAACACATGTGCGAAAAGTGGTTTTTCAACACTAACACAAGTGCGAAAAGTGGTTTTTCAACACTAACATAAGTGCGAAAAGTGGTTTTTCAACACTAACCCAAGTGCGAAAGGTGTTTTTTCCACACTAATACAAGTGCAAAAGTGGTTTCCTGCACCAACACAAGTGCAAAAAGTGGTTTTTCCACACTAATACAAGTGCAAAAGTGGTTTCCTGCACCAACACAAGTGCGAAAAGTGGTTTTTCAACACTAACACAAGTGCGAAAAGTGGTTTTTCAACACTATCACAAGTGCAAAAAGTGTTTTTTCCACACTAATACAAGTGCAAAAGTGGTTTCCTGCACCAACACAAGTGCGAAAAGTGGTTTTTCAACACTAACACAAGTGCAAAAAGTGGTTTTTCAACACTAACACAAGAGCGAAAAGTGGTTTTTCCACACTAATACAATTGCAAAAGTGGTTTCCTGCACCAACACAAGTGCGAAAAGTGGTTTTTCAACACTAACACAAGTGTGAAAAGTGGTTTTTCAACACTATCACAAGTGCAAAAAGTGTTTTTTCCACACTAATACAAATGCAAAAGTGGTTTCCTGCACCAACACAAGTGCAAAAAGTGTTTTTGCCACACTAATACAAGTGCAAAAGTGGTTTGCTGCACCAACACAAGTGCGAAAAGTGGTTTTTCAACACTAACACAAGTGCGAAAAGTGGTTTTTCAACACTAACACAAGTGCGAAAAGTGGTTTTTCCACACTAATACAAGTGCAAAAGTGGTTTCCTGCACCAACACAAGTGCGAAAAGTGGTTTTTCAACACTAACACAAGTGCGAAAAGTGGTTTTTCAACACTAACACAAGTGCAAAAAGTGTTTTTTCCACATTATACAAATGCAAAAGTGGTTTCCTAGACCAACACAGGTGCGAAAAGTGGTTTTTCAACACGAACACAAGTGCGAAAAGTCGTTCTTCAACACTATCACAAGTGCAAAAAGTGTTTTTCCCACACTAATACAAGTGCAAAAGTGGTTGCCTGCACCAACACAAGTGCAAAAAGTGGTTTTTTAACACTAACACAAGGGCGAAAAGTGGTTTTTCAACACTACCACAAGTGCGAAAAGTGGTTTTTTCCACACTAATACAAGTGCAAAAGTGGTTTCCTGCACCAACACAAGTGCGAAAGGTGGTTTTTCAACACTAACACAAGTGCGAAATGTGGTTTTTCAACACTAACACAAGTGTGAAAAGTGGTTTTTGCACACTAACGCAAGTGCGAAAAGTGGTTTTTCCACACTAATACAAGTGCAAAAGTGGTTTCCTGCACCAACACAAGTGCGAAAAGTGGTTTTTCAACACTAACACAAGTGCGAAAAGAGGTTTTTCAACACTATCACAAGTGCAAAAAGTGTTTTTTCCACACTAATACAAGTGCAAAAGTGGTTTCCTGCACCAACACAAGTGCGAAAAGTGGTTTTTCAACACTAACACAAGTGCGAAAAGTGGTTTTTCCACACTAATACAAGTGCAAAAGTGGTTTCCTGCACCAACAGAAGTGCGAAAAGTGGTTTTCAACACTAACTCAAGTGCGAAAAGTGGTTTTTCAACACTATCACAAGTGCAAAAAGTGTTTTTTCCACACTAATACAAGTGCAAAAGTGGTTTCCTGCACCAACACAAGTGCGAAAAGTGGTTTTTCAACACTAACACAAGTGCGAAAAGTGGTTTTTCCACACTAATACAAGTGCAAAAGTGGTTTCCTGCACCAACAGAAGTGCGAAAAGTGGTTTTCAACACTAACTCAAGTGCGAAAAGTGGTTTTTCAACACTATCACAAGTGCAAAAAGTGTTTTTTCCACACTAATACAAGTGCAAAAGTGGTTTCCTGCACCAACACAAGTGCGAAAAGTGGTTTTTCAACACTAACACAAGTGCAAAAAGTGGTTTTTCAACACTAACACAAGAGCGAAAAGTGGTTTTTCCACACTAATACAATTGCAAAAGTGGTTTCCTGCACCAACACAAGTGCGAAAAGTGGTTTTTCAACACTAACACAAGTGTGAAAAGTGGTTTTTCAACACTATCACAAGTGCAAAAAGTGTTTTTTCCACACTAATACAAATGCAAAAGTGGTTTCCTGCACCAACACAAGTGCAAAAAGTGTTTTTTCCACACTAATACAAGTGCAAAAGTGGTTTCCTGCACCAACACAAGTGCGAAAAGTGGTTTTTCAACACTAACACAAGTGCGAAAAGTGGTTTTTCCACACTAATACAAGTGCAAAAGTGGTTTCCTGCACCAACAGAAGTGCGAAAAGTGGTTTTCAACACTAACTCAAGTGCGAAAAGTGGTTTTTCAACACTATCACAAGTGCAAAAAGTGTTTTTTCCACACTAATACAAGTGCAAAAGTGGTTTCCTGCACCAACACAAGTGCGAAAAGTGGTTTTTCAACACTAAGACAAGTGCAAAAAGTGGTTTTTCACACATAACACAAGAGCGAAAAGTGGTTTTTCCACACTAATACAATTGCAAAAGTGGTTTCCTGCACCAACACAAGTGCGAAAAGTGGTTTTTCAACACTAACACAAGTGTGAAAAGTGTTTTTCAACACTATCACAAGTGCAAAAAGTGTTTTTTCCACACTAATACAAATGCAAAAGTGGGTTTCCTGCACCAACACAAGTGCAAAAAGTGTTTTTTCCACACTAATACAAGTGCAAAAGTGGTTTCCTGCACCAACACAAGTGCGAAAAGTGGTTTTTCAACACTAACACAAGTGCGAAAAGTGGTTTTTCAACACTAACACAAGTGCGAAAAGTGGTTTTTCCACACTAATACAAGTGCAAAAGTGGTTTCCTGCACCCAACACAAGTGCGAAAAGTGGTTTTTCAACACTAACACAAGTGTGAAAAGAGGTTTTTCAACACTATCACAAGTGCAAAAAGTGTTTTTTCCACACTAATACAAGTGCAAAAGTGGTTTCCTGCACCAACACAAGTGCGAAACGTGGTTTTTCAACACTAACACAAGTGCGAAAAGTGGTTTTTCAACACTAACACAAGTGCGAAAAGTGGTTTTTCAACACTAACACAAGTGCGAAAAGTGGTTTTTCAACACTAACACAAGTGC
>NW_027618074.1:0-86482 GCF_964187855.1 Myxine glutinosa | reverse complement strand
GCGAGATCAACGTCTACCGACCGCCCCCCGCGAGATCAACGTCTACCGACCGCCCCCGGCCCCCGCGAGATCAACGTCTACCGACCGCCCCCGCGAGATCAACGTCTACCGACCGCCCCCGCGAGATCAACGTCTACCGACCGCCCCCGCGAGATCAACGTCCACCGACCGCCCCCCGCGAGATCAACGTCCACCGACCCACCCCCCCCCCCCCCCCCGCGATATCAACGTCTACCGACCACCCGCCACCCCCGTGAGATCAACGTCTACCGACCGCCCCCCGCGAGATCAACGTCGACCGACCACCCCCCGCGAGATCAACGTCTACCGACCGCCCCCGCGAGATCAACGTCTACCGACCGCCACCCGCGAGATCAACGTCTATTGACGGCCCCCCGCGAGATCAACGTCTATTGACGGCCCCCCGCGAGATCAACGTCGACCAACCGCCCCCTGCGAGATCAACGTCTTCCGACCGCCCCCCGCGAGATCAACGTCTACAGACCACCCCCGCGAGATCAACGTCTACCGACTGCCCCCGCGAAATCAACGTATACCGACCGTACCCCCGCGAGATCAACGTCCACCGACCACCCCCCCCTCCCCCCGCGATATCAACGTCTACCGACCACCCCCCACCGCCACCCCCGTGAGATCAACGTCTACCGACCGCCCCCCGCGAGATCAACGTCTACCGACCGCCCCCCGCGAGATCAACGTCTACCGACCGCCCCCCGCGAGATCAACGTCTACCGACCGCCCCCGCGAGATCAACGTCTACCGACCGCCCCCCACGAGATCAACGTCTACCGACCGCCCCCCGCAAGATCAACGTCTACCGACCGCCCCCCCGCGAGATCAAACGTCTACCGACCGCCCCCCGCGAGATCAACGTCTCCCGACCGCCCCCCGCGAGATCAACGTCTACCGACCGCCCCCCGCGAGATCAACGTCTACCGACCGCCCCCCACGAGATCAACGTCTTCCGACCGCCCCCCCGCGAGATCAACGTCTACCGACCGCCCCCCGCGAGATCAACGTCTACCGACCGCCCCCCACGAGATCAACGTCTACCGACCGCCCCCCGCAAGATCAACGTCTACCGACCGCCCCCCGCGAGATCAACGTCTACCGACCGCCCCCCCGCGAGATCAACGTCTCCCGACCGCCCCCCGCGAGATCAACGTCTACAGACCGCCCCCCGCGAGATCAACGTCTTCCGACCGCCCCCCGCGAGATCAACGTCTACAGACCGCCCACCGCGAAATCAACGTCTACCGACCGCCCCCGGCCCCCGCGAGATCAACGTCTACTGACCGCCCCCGCGAGATCAACGTCTACCGACCGCCCCCGCGGGATCAACGTCTACCGACCGCCACCCGCGAGATCAACGTCTACCGACCGCCCCCTGCGAGATCAACGTCTACCAACCGCCCCCTGCGAGATCAACGTCGACAGACCGCCCACCGCGAGATCAACGTCTACCGACCGCCCCCCGCGAGATCAACGTCTACCGACCGCCCCCCGCGAGATCAACGTCTACCGACCGCCCCCCCGCGAGATCAACGTCTACCGACCGCCCCCCGCGAGATCAACGTCTACCGACCGCCCCCCGCGAGATCAACGTCTACCGACCGCCCCCCGCGAGATCAACGTCTACCGACCGCCCCCCGCGAGATCAACGTCTACCGACCGCCCCCCGCGAGATCAACGTCTACCGACCGCCCCCCGCGAGATCAACGTCTACAGACCGCCCCCCGCGAGATCAACGTCTACCGACCGCCCCCGCGAGATCAACGTCTACCGACCGCCACCCGCGAGATCAACGTCTAACGTCTACCGACCGCCCCTGCGAGATCAACGTCTTCCGACCGCCCCCCGCGAGATCAACGTCTACAGACCGCCCACCGCGAAATCAACGTCTACCGACCGCCCCCGGCCCCCGCGAGATCAACGTCTACCGACCGCCCCCGCGAGATCAACGTCCACCGGTCACCCCCCCCCCCCGCAAGATCAACGTCTACCGACCGCCCCCCGCGAGATCAACGTCTCCCGACCGCCCCCCGCGAGATCAACGTCTCCCGACCGCCCCCCGCGAGATCAACGTCTCCCGACCGCCCCCCGCGAGATCAACGTCTACAGACCGCCCCCCGCGAGATCAACGTCTACCGACCGCCCCCGCGAGATCAACGTCTACCGACCGCCCCCGCGAGATCAACGTCTACCGACCGCCCCCCGCGAGATCAACGTCTACCGACCGCCACCCGCGAGATCAACGTCTACCAACCGCCCCCCGCGAGATCAACGTCCACCGACCCCCCCCAGGGCGAGATCAATGTCCACCGACCACCCCCCCCCCGCGAGATCAACGTCTACAGACCGCCCCCCACGAGATCAACGTCTACCGACCGCCCCCGCGAGATCAACGTCTACCGACCGCCACCCGCGAGATCAACGTCTATTGACGGCCCCCCACGAGATCAACGTCTATTGACGGCCCCCCCGCGAGATCAACGTCTACCAACCGCCCCCCGCGAGATCAACGTCTCCTGACCGCCCCCCGCGAGATCAACGTCTACAGACCACCCCCCGCGAGATCAACGTCTACCGACCGCCCCCGCGAGATCAACATCTACCGACCGCCCCCGCGAGATCAACGTCTACCGACCGCCCCCGCGAGATCAACGTCTACCGACCGCCACCCGCGAGATCAACGTCTACCAACCGCCCCCGCGAGATCAACGTCCACCGACCACCCCCCCCCCCCCCCCGCGAGATCAACGTCCACCGACCACCCCCCCCCCCCGCGAGATCACGTCTACAGACCGCCCCCCACGAGATCAACGTCTACCGACCGCCACCCGCGAGATCAACGTCTATTGATGGCCCCCCACGAGATCAACGTCTATTGACGGCCCCCCGCGAGATCAACGTCTACCAACCGCCCCCTGCGAGATCAACGTCTACAGACCGCCCACCGCGAGATCAACGTCTACCGACCGCCCCCCGCGAGATCAACGTCTACCGACCGCCCCCCGCGAGATCAACGTCTACCGACCGCCCCCCGCGAGATCAACGTCTACCGACCGCCCCCCGCGAGATCAACGTCTACCGACCGCCCCCCGCGAGATCAACGTCTACCGACCGCCCCCCGCGAGATCAACGTCTACCGACCGCCCCCGGCCCCGCGAGATCAACGTCTACCGACCGCCCCCGCGAGATCAACGTCTACCGACCGCCCCCCGCGAGATCAACGTCTACCGACCGCCCCCCGCGAGATCAACGTCTACCGACCGCCCCCCGCGAGATCAACGTCTACCGACCGCCCCCCGCGAGATCAACGTCTACCGACCGCCCCCCGGCCCCCGCGAGATCAACGTCTACCGCCGCCCCCGCGATATCAACGTCTACCCGACCACCCGCCACCCCCGTGAGATCAACGTCCACCGACCGCCCCCCGCGAGATCAACGTCCACCGACCACCCCCCCCCCCCCCCCCCCGCGATATCAACGTCTACCGACCACCCGCCACCCCCGTGAGATCAACGTCTACCGACCGCCCCCCGCGAGATCAACGTCGACCGACCGCCCCCCGCGAGATCAACGTCTACCGACCGCCCCCGCGAGATCAACGTCTACAGACCGTCACCCGCGAGATCAACGTCTACAGACCGTCACCCGCGAGATCAACGTCTATTGACGGCCCCCCGCGAGATCAACGTCGACCAACCGCCCCCTGCGAGATCAACGTCTGCAGACCGCCACGCGCGAGATCAACGTCTGCAGACCGCCCCCCGCGAGATCAACGTCTACAGGACCCGCCCGCCGTTGACCAGACGCCGCCTACCCGTTAGACAACTTGCAGTGAAACGTTTCCTGACTACCCAACGCCGACCAACGATCATCCCAGTACAGAGAGCGAGCGTTAAACATTATGATTATCCACCTTACTTACCTGTCCAGCACCCAAAAGCTTCCTCTTCCTACAAGCGGCGCATGTCACGCTTGCCTTGAGGTTTACCATGGCAGGGCAAAGACCGAGTGGTCAGCGAATAAAACGGCCAGAAGCGCCGAGCTCTGCCCTGCCCGGTCCCGATGACTTCCGCTCCGCTCGCTCAACGTCCGTTTCATCGACGTCACCTGACGAACATTAGCCAAATCAAAATCGCCCTGTTTCACATTTTCTTCGTTTTGATAATTCCGTCGACGCTTTCAAAACGATTTCACATAATTACAAACATTTCAAAAACATGTCGCTCTCCTGTACTAAAGTTACCTCAACCCGCAAACAACCAACGGTTATTTAAACCGGAACGGCTTCGATCACTTCCGCAACATTCACAAGTTCTCCCTCTCATTCGGATTCTTTCTCGAATTTATAATTAAGTAGTTTTCATTATTCCAACTTTCCCGCAACTTTATTTTCCCCCGTAATTAAATTACTGTTGTTCAAGTTCCTTTCGATGACGTAGCCAGGGCGCGGTTTAATCACGTGTTTCTCGTGTTACAGTATGATGTATGTTACAGTACACGGATGTAATTAGTTCAGGGTGCCGGCGATAGCTCGCCTGCTCTTCACAGAGGACACCGTGGGGATCTTTAACATTCGATTCGATTCACCACATACTTCCGCCGGATGGGCCGCCAGTTTGACGTCATCCGAGGGACGGCGCCACACATTGATGAACGACCGTGTCTGTGAAACCACCAGGCACTTTATATCTGGGTCAAGATTCGAACCTCGGCTCCAGCTTCGAGATGAGCACTTGGTGCTCCATCCTTAATACGCCTTCCCAGTTGTTTTCGCCCGCTATGCATTGTGGGACAGAATTCTAATGCTCTCTCACTTCCGGTGGCTTTATTCAATGCGTTTTTGGATATTTTCTTTTTATCTTATGAATCCATTCTGATCGAATTTATGGAACATCTCGACTTGAATCCTCATGAAATACCGATATAAATGAATTATTATTATTATTATAATCGCTGGACTCTGCATGAAAGTGAAAATAAATGAAAAATTAAATATTGCTAAATAAATGACTTGCTAATTAATTAATTGAAAGATATACAGTCGGACCTCGCCCTTCGCGGAATCCTTGTATTCACGGTTGATAAAATGCGACGTTTCTCGATTCGTGGGGAAAGTGGTCCCTCGGCATGAATTCGCGGTTTTTCCCCTATTCGTGGCCATGTTCCAAGAATTCTTGGTTTTTTTCCCCTATTCTTGGCCATGTTCTGAGAATTCTTGGTTTTTTTCCCCCTATTCGTGGCCATGTTCCAAGAATTCTTGGTTTTTACCCCTATTCGTGGCCATGTTCCAAGAATTCTTGGTTTTTTCCCCTATTCGTGGCCATGTACCGAGAATTCGCGTTTTTTCCCCTATTCTTGACCATGTTCCGAAAATTTCGCAGTTTTTTCCCCTATCTGTGGCCATGTTCCAAGAATTCACTGTTTTTTTTCCCAGTTTCGTGGCCATTGTTCCTAGAATTCGCGGTTTTTTCCCCTATCCGTGGCCATGTTCCGAGAATTCACGGTTTTTTTCCCCCTATCCGTGGCAATGTTCCGAGAATTCACGGTTTCCCCCCCCCCCCCTCCATCCGTGGCCATGTTCCGAGAATTCGCGGTTTCCCCCCCCCCCCCTATTCGTGGCCATGTTCCAATAATTTCGCAGTTTTTTCCCCTATCCCGTGGCCATGTTCCGAGAATTCACGGTTTCTTCCCCGATTCGTGGCCATGTTCCAAGAATTCGCGTTTTTTTCCCCCCTATCCGTGGCCATGTTCCAAGAATTCACGGTTTTTTTCCCCTATTCGTGGCCATGTTCCGAGAATTCGCGTTTTTTTCCCTATTTGTGGCCATGTTCCGAGAATTCGCGGTTTTTTCCCCCTATTCGTGGCCATGTTCTGAGAATACGCGGTTTTTTTCCCAATCTGTGGCCATGTTCCGAGAATTCACGGTTTTTTCCCTATCCGTGGCCATGTTCTGAGAATTCACGGTTCTTTTTCCCCCTATCCGTGGCAATGTTCCAAGAATTCGTGGTTTCCCCCCCCCCCCCCCCCCCATCCGTGGCCATGTTCCGAGAATTCGCGGTTTTCCCCCCTATTCGTGGCCATGTTCCAATAATTCGCAGTTTTTTCCCCCCTATCCGTGGCCATGTTCCGAGATTCACGGTTTCTTCCCCGATTCGTGGCCATGTTCCGAGAATTCGCGTTTTTTTCCCCCCTATTCGTGGCCATGTTCCAAGAATTCACGGTTTTTTCCCCTATTCGTGGCCATGTTCCGAGAATTCGCGGTTTTTTCCCCTATTCGTGGCCAATGTTCCGAGAATTCGCGGTTCCCCCCCCCCCCCCCATCCGTGGACACTGGCCATGTTTCCGAGAATTCGCAGTTTTTTCCCCTATCTGTGGCCATGTTCTGAGAATTCACGGTTTTTTCCCCTATCCGTGGCCATTTTCCGAGAATTCGCGTTTTTTTTCCTTCCTATTCGTGGCCAAATTCCAAGAATTCGCGGTTCCCCCCCCCCCCCCCCCCCCCACTATCCGTGGCCATGTTCCGAGAATTCACGGTTTTTTCCCCTATTCGTGGCCATGTTCCGAGAATTCGCGGTTTTTTCCCCTATTCGTGGCCATGTTCCGAGAATTCGCGGTTTTTTTCCCCTATCCGTGGCCATGTTCCGAGAATTCGAGGTTTTTCCCGCCCTATTTGTGGCCATGTTCCGAGAATTCACGGTTTTTTCCCCCCTATTCGTGGCCATGTTCCGAGAATTCGCGGTTTTTCCCGCCCTATTCGTGGCCATGTTCCAATAATTCGTGGTTTTTTTCCCCCCTATTCATGGCCATGTTCCGAACATTCGCGGTTTTTTTTCCCCCCTATTCGTGGCCATGTTCCAAGAATTCGTGGTTTTTTTCACCACTATTCATGGCCATGTTCCGAACATTCGCGGTTTTTTTTCCCCCCTATTCGTGGCCATGTTCCAAGAATTCGTGGTTTTTTTCACCACTATTCATGGCCATGTTCCGAGAATTCGCGGGTTTTTTTTCCCCCTATTCGCGGCTGTTCCGAGAATTAATGCGGTTTTTTCCCCCTATTCGCGGCTGTGTTCCGAGAATTCGCAGGTTTTTTTCCTATTCCTGGCCGTTTCGAGAATTCGCGGTTTTTCAGGGGCCAAAAAAACAAAATTCACGAGCTGCTGGCTTGACATTTATAAAACCCATCTTTCACCAGCCATGCATAAAGCAGCTGGACGTACTTATGCGAAAAACATCTTATACATGCCGCGAGCATGACCTGCTTATACTGTACATTCACTGCTGTGTGATTTGCGTTTTCATGGCTTTCACGGATTCGGCGAGTTTTAGTCGCACTATAAATGAGCTTCGCAGGATATCCCACCAGATGTGTAAACAAGTCAACTCTGCGAATCATACAATGCAAACGCTTCATTAAATCGATTACAGTTTGCAATTTATGGCAACGAATCATCAGAGATCTTGCACAATGAAAACGCTTCGGGGGATGTTCCATCAGCGATGAAAACAAGTCAGCCTCTGCGAGTTGTAGTATGCATAATGCTTCATTAAATCTATTATTGAAATTAGGAGATAGGCTCAATACGGCATCATCCGATAACATCCCCCACAAACAATGGGCAGAGTACTTCCCGTAGATACCCACAATGCTAGCAATCCTACATGTACAGATTGTGTCCTCGATGTCGATCATTGTTCTCGTCCCGTTGCTTTGACCTGTGTTTTTGACTCGCTCTGCTCATCGTTCAATCATGGCTTCCAAGCGCAAGTCCAGTGCCGAAGATGCGTCGACTACCAAGAGGCAGAAGAAAGTGATGAGCCTGAGCCAGAAAGTGGAGTATGACATTTAGCATTCATCCATTTGGAGGTACTCCGGCAGAAAAGATTATTTAATTTTTTTGCTTAAATTCAAGATGTTGACCAAACCACATGACTGATGACATCATAGTTTACATTCCGATGGGAGAAAACGTTTGCAAACGTGTTTCAAGTTGCGTATTGTTATGAATTTTGGGGTAGTGATATATATATATATATATATATATATATATATATATATATATATATATATATATATATATATATATATATATATATATATATATATATATATATATATATAGAGGTAGATCTGCATAGGTAGGTGCTCCGATGATCGTGGGTAGCAAAAACCACTTCGATGTACAGTAAGCAGGGAGTGATCAGAGGGTTGAGGATCCATCAGGCCAGGAAATGGTGTGGGAGTGATCGTGTGGGAGATGTATGTCTATGGGGTGATGGTGTGCATGTGGAGGCAGGGCAGGTTCGAGAGAAGTGTGGGTGTGGACGTGAGTTTGAGTCGGTGAGAGGATTGCATGTCCATCAGAGCCGAATGGGGTGTGTGCATAAGGTGGATGAGGAGGAGGTACAGCAACGCAGTGCCTTTGAAAAGGGGACACGTAAGACGGCCGGGAGAAACAGCCAGGTAGCAAGCCACAGTGTTGTATGTCCTGGGGTTGTACTTCAGCAGGGAAAGGATGTGAAGAGGAAAGTGAAATGGCCAGGTATGGGAGAAAGGGAAGTATGGGAGAGAATGGATGGAGTGATGTGTGGGGCGCTTCATAGGTTGAAAGGAAGGGTGGAAGATAGATTGAGAAAGATGAATGAGATTGTGTTTGAGTATGCATGTGTCACGTTTGGAGTGAAAGAGTGTGTAGAGAGAGGGTGAGAAGGAGGCATGTTTGAGCAGGAGGCAGAGGGAGATCCATGAGTTGAGAAAGGAGTTGAGGAGTTTGAATGGAAGATGGAAGAGGGCAGTGCGAGGGGAGAGGAATGGGCTTGAGGTGTTGACGAAGCAGGTGAGGATGAGGTTGGTGAAGTTGAAGAGAGTGGAAAGGATGAAGAGGCGAAGAAAGGAGAGGCAGAGGAAGAGAAAGAGGTTCTTTGAGAAGCCTTTTCAGTTTATGAAGGATCTGTTGGAGCCGTCTCGAGGTGGTGTACTGAAGGTACCAAAGGAAGTGTTGGAAGGTCACCTGTGTGTCACGTATGCAGACACAAGGAGGAACGAAGTTGTGGAGGACATCGAAGGATTGGTGAGACCGACAGAGCCAGGTGTACCATTTGATTTGTCAGAGCCAAAGATGTCTGAGATTGAGGCAGTTTTGAGGAAGACACGGGCGGGATCGGCTCCAGGACCAAGTGGAGTGCCATACAAGGTGTTTAAGAGTTGTGAAGGCATCAGGCAGTATCTGTGGAAGGCTCTGAAGGTGGTGTGGAGGCAAGGAGTGGTGCCCAGTCAATGGACTAGGGCGGAAGAAGTTTATATTCTAAAGCAGGAGGAGGCTGTGACACTGGAGCAGTTTAGACCAATATCATTGCCCGATGTAGATGGGAAGATATTGATGAGTGTCTTTGCGGCACGGCTCTCACGCTTCATCAGAGGGAATGGTTTTGTGGATGGTTCTGTGCAGAAGGCAGGAATACCAGGATCACCAGGCTGCATTGAACACTCGGCAATGGTCTGGCAAGTGTTACAGGAGGCAAAGAGGCAAAGGAAGGATGTGACGTTGGTATGGCTGGATTTGGAGAATGCATATGGGTCAGTGCCGCATGCCTTGATCAGGTATGCCATGGATTTCTTTTGGGTGCCACAGAGATTTAGGGATTTTTTGATGGCATATTATGATCAGTTTTGGATGCGGTTTGCGACACAGTCCTATGTAACCGAGTGGCAGAAGTTGGAAGTGGGGATCGCGATGGGATGTACCATCTCCCCTATTTTGTTTGTGCTGGTTATGGAGTTGAAGATACGTGCGGTGAGTGGACATGGGAAAGAACTGGAGCTAGCCCCTGGTCAGAGGTTGCCAGCAATGTTTGCTTTCATGGATGACCTGACAGTTGTCCAACAGTCCGCTGATGCAGCAGTAGAGGTACTGGGATGACTGGAAAGGTTGATGCGGTGGGCAAGAATGGGATTTAAAGCAAGAAAGTCGAGGAGTGTGGTAGTGAGATGAGGAGTGGTGGATAACATGCACAGGTTTGAGCTGGGAGGGGAGGTGGTTCCATCATTGGTAGAGGCCCCTGTGAAGAGTTTGGGAAGATGGTATACAGTGGAGTTGAATGATGTGGGAAGAGTGGAGGAGGTCAGAAACAAGCTTTGAGAGGTTTGAAGAGGATTGATAGATGTGGTTTGCCAGGTAAGTTGAAAGTATGATGTTTGAAGTTTGGGTTGATGCCACGAGTATTGTGGCCATTGATGATGTATGATATTGCAAATGGGCATGTAGAGAGGATGGAGGTTGTGGTGAGTGGGTTTGTGAGGAGGTGGTTGGGAGTGCCACGCTGTTTGACGAACATTGCCTTTTATGGTCAGGGTGGAAAACTCCAGTTTCCCTTGACATCATTAACCGAGGAGCTTAAGGTGGTGAGGGTGCGGGAGTTCATGATGTTGCGGGATTCAAGTGATGCAGTGGTAAAGAATGCTCTCCCAGAGAAGAAGGGAAGTCGGAAGTGGAATGCAAGAGCAGAGGTGGACGAGATGGAGGAGCGGTTGCAACAGGAGGTCATGGGGATGGTACACTGGTACAGCATGGGAAGCATGGCTTGGGATGGATGAAGCATGAGCGATGGGTAAAGGCATGTGTGAAAGAGAGGCAGAAGATGGTTGAGAGGGAGGTGAGAAGAAAGGAAGAGGAGGGGAGATATGTGAAAGCAGTCGGTCAGGCACAGCAAGGTGCTTGGACTAAGTGGGAAGGTGTGCAGATGAGGATATTGAAGTGGCAAGAGATTTGGAGGATGGAGCCAATATTGTTGAATTTCCTGTTGCGGGCAACGTATGATGTGCTTCCATCACCAGTAAACTTGAGATTGTGGGGGTAGTTGCAGGAGGAGAGATGTTAATTGTGTGGAAACAGTGCAGCATGCACTGAGTGCATGTTCAGTAGCATTGGCAGCAGGACAATACAGGTGGCGACATGATCAGGTGCTGGCGGTGGTGGTGCAGATGGTGCAACAAGAGGTGCTGAGGTCGAGAGAAAGAAGAGTGGAGAAGGAGACTGATGGGGGAGAGGTGTGGTTTGTCAAAGAGGGCCAAGTGGTAAGAGGTGGAAAGAGGAGGAGGTGGAAAGCAAGAGGGCTGTCAGATGCTTGTGATTGGCAGGTGGTGGCAGACCTAAAGCCACAATTGGTATTCCCAGAGGAGATCTGTGTGACAAGGTTGCGGCCTGACATTGTCATTTGGTCAGGTGCAACAAGACAGGTCATCTTAGGGGAATTGTCGGTACCTTGGGAAGAGAACATGGAGGAGGTGCATGAGAGGAAGAGAGGAAAGTACAGTGAGCTGGAGGCAGAGTGCCGGGAGAAGGGTTGGCGAGTTTCGTGTCAGCCATTTGAGGTGGGGTGTAGAGGGTATATTGGCAATTCCTTTTCTGCATTTCTTGCTAGGCTGGGAGTGTGTGGGACAGAAAGGAGGAGGATGTGTGACAAGGTGGCCCAGGTTGCCTTGAAAGGCTCATTTTGGATATGGAGGAAGTTTATGTCGGCACGTCGAACGGTGTAGATTGGTTGTGTGTGGTTTTTTTTTGGTTTTTTTACTACTATTATTATTTCTTATTTTGTGTATATGAGTAAGTGGGTGAGGGTGTGTGTTTTTGCATGAATTAATTTTTGCATGAGCGTGTTTTTGTATGTTGAGTGGTGTATGTTGTAAGGGTAGGTGGTTGGTTGGTTGGTGTTGTGTGTGTGTGTGTGTGTATGTGTGTGTATGTTTGTGTATGAATGATCTGGTGTGTTTTGTTGGTGAGTGGTGAAGGGTATAAAGTTGGGTGTTTGAGTGTTCCACCATGTTTGTTTGGTGCTGTGGATTCTGGATGCGGAGGTGTTGTTGTTGTTGTAGTCTGCGTTCGCACTGGCTGGGGGTGGGGGTATGTACGCATCCAGGTGTAGTTGCTGCGTGTGGATGTGGATGTGCCCCTGCTGGCCCACCTTAGCTGCCCGTATCGAGGTTGAAGGGCCGAAACGGGATGATGCTGAGGACCTCGACTGAGGACCCGGTCAGTGCGGCACACTTGTGACCAGGTGTGTTTTGAACTTATTTATATTTATATATATATATATATATATATATATATATATATATATATATATATATATATATATATATATTTAGGTAGATCTGCATAGGTAGGTGCTCCGATGATCGTGGGTAGCAAAAACCACTTCGATGTACAGTAAGCAGGGACCTGTCTAGCCCGGATGTCGGCTTAGGTCCCGATTACGTCCCGATATTTGTCCCGATATTTGTCCCGATTACGAGGAATACAACAACATGCATTTTAAAGGCCATTTTCCCTACTAGAGCGGGGGTTAGCGTTGCAGTCCCCATGACAATCTTCTCCATTTTGCCCTATTTTCTGCATCTCTCCTTGTTAACCCCCTTGCCCGCATTTCTTCTTCCACCATCTTTAGCCAAGTCTTTCTCGGTCTTCCCCGTCCTCTACTTCCTTCTACATTCATTTCCATCACTCTTCTCAACCAGTCACTTTCATCCTTTCACAACACATGACCAAACCATCTCAACCTGTTCCTCTTCACAGCATCAATCACAGGCTCTATTCCCATCATCTTTCGCAATTCATCATTTGTCTTCCTCTCTCTCAACGATACTCCGCACATCCGTCGAACCATTCGCATTTCCACCCTTTCCAACCTTCGTTGCTGCTCTACGTTCATTACCCATGTCTCGCTCCCATAAATCATAACACTTCTCACACATGCAGCATACACCTTTCCCTTCAGCTTCAACGACACTCCCCTCATCATCAGCACGCCACTCAGTTCCCGAAACTTCTTCCATGCACATCTCACTCTTGCAACCGTTGCCGAGTCTGATCCACCTTCTCCATTCAGTATGTCTCCGAGGTAGCAAAATGTTTTCACACCTTCCAGCTTCACGCCGTCTCCAAGATCCAACTCAACATTTCCTCCATCTGCAGCTCCCTCTGAGCTTACCATAAGGAATGGGGCGTGTTAACTAGTGTAGGGATTATGTTAATTCCCCTGTGTGTGAAACCTCTGTAGTTATCCCTACTGTTTTTACCATAACCAGTGTCCACTAGTTACCCTAATTAATAATTGCCCCAATAAAACTCACCGGAAGTGCAGGCAGGAAGCGCACACGCATTGAGGTGCCATGGCGATAAAACATTGCTCAGGCCGGCTGAGGCCACGCCCACCTCACGATGGAATGGCAGAAGGGTTTGATGGGGAGATCACATCACTGGAAGGGAGGGCCAATCGGCACGCAGCTGAAGCCCAGAGGCAAGAAGGAGCCAGCTGATTGGCTATGGGGAGATGATAAAAAGTGAGTGCGTCCAACATTTTCTCTCTCTGCTCCTGGTTTTTGGCAAGGATTGCTCCCTGCGCTCTGTGTTCTACTGCTGAGATTGGTTATCTCGCTCATCGGTCTCTCAGTGCTGGGTGGATCGTGATGGTCACACCTGGGACATTCCAATAAGCGTTCCACTATCACACCACAGAAGGAAGGCTGCCAGACTGCGGTGCGTTTGGCTCGACGGAGGCCGGTGCGTCGAGTGGTGGAGCGCGCGCGTGCAAGGCCGCACCACCAGTCTGCAAGTTCCCGCTTCTCCGCACAGGGCGAGAGGCGAGGGATCGTCGGCCAGACAATCAAGCCGGACCGAGCTGAGTACCCATAAAAATAATCCCTTTCATCCCGTCCCTTTGTCCTTTGTCTTGTATCTGTGTTCTGTCTGTCAGAGTACTCCAATTTAAGGGGGTTTAGTAACCGGCGCGTTTTATTTTGTATTATCGGCATCTGTGGCAATAAAGCCTTCTTTATTTTTGTACATAATTCCGTTTTTCGTGCCAGTTCATTTCCTGCAGGTTTCGAAAGCTGCCCGGCAAGATCGTGTCAGGTAAAAGGTTGCCACTTCTTCTTCCTCCCTTCCTCCCGTGCATATCTATCTATAATTCCAGCAATCTCTGTGTGTCTGTCTGTGTGTCTGTGTGTCTGTGTGTTTGTCTGTGACCGCTGTTTCTCGACAACCACGGGTCCGATATACTTGAAACTTGCCAGGTATATTGCTGGGGACCCGAGGATGTGCCTTTTCAAGGTTTCATATTAATCGGACAATTACTTACCGAGATATGTCCAAAAAACGCTTCAACCAATCAGAGAGCAGCGAGCTATCACGTGTGCCGAACGTGGCGATCAGACTCTGCCTCGGACGGCACATTTGACAGCGTATTCATTTATTTCACGTTGGAAAACTATGTTGCCGTTAAACTATGTTTTAAAACGAATTCAAACTGCGATTAAATTAAAACTATTCATCCTAACTGCGATTTGCGAACTTCCGGACAGTGACGACTTATCTTCCGGCAGCCAATCACAGAACGCTCTGTTGCGTAGGCGTGGCCGATGTGAGACGAGCGGAGCTGAGCGCGTTACGAGCTGACCGCCATTACGGTACGTAATTCGATTTCTTATGCGCATTATTTCTCCCAATTCAGTCAGAGCGAAGGGCGGAAGCGAAGAGCGTTGCTTTTTTTGTTTACGGGCGTACGGGCGGGGTAGAGCGTACGGGTAGCGTTTTTTTTTTTTTTGGCCACGGAACGGGCACCCACGTACGGGCAATGCCCTAGTCTATCTATAATTCCAGTAATCTCTGTGTGTGTGTGTGTGTGTCTGTGTGTTTGTCTGTGACCGCTGTTTCTCGACAACCACGGGTCCGATCTAATTGAAACTTGCCAGATATATTGCTGGGGACCTGAGGATGTGCCTTTTCAAGGTTTGAAATTAATCGGACAAGTGGTTCCCAAGGTATGGTCACCGTACTCGCAAGCCGTTCGCTTTGGCTTTGCGAATGGACCAAACCATTTCATGTAAATAGAGGGGGGGGGTTCTGTGGTCGTTACTGCCACGTGGTTTCAAAGTTTTTTTTTGTTGTTGTTTGCACGCATGTTTTTTTGCACCCACGTACGGGCACGCCCTAGTATAGTGAAATCCGTATTTGAACAACGCCTCGAATAACGCTCGATTGCAATCCGTGATTTCACGGTCTTCACACGACAGTATCGATCGGATAAGCTGTTTCAGAGAAGTAGATTTTTAAGGTTTTCTTTTTGAATCGAATAGGGCTGCCAAATCACGTGACCGATGATGTTTTTCTCAGACTTTTATCCCCATGGTAAGGCGATCTTATTTGCAAAAAATTTCGTTGATCCGTTCAGCGGTTCTGGAGAAGATGTTTAAAGTTTATGATGTCATAGGCAATGGCAGCCAATGCAAGTCAAAATTGCAAAAACAAAATTAGTGATGCACCAAGTTACATTGGCATATATAAAGCGTTAACGTTTTGTAGAGATAGCTATAACGGTTTTCTCGGAAACATCTCCACAAAATGTGTGATAATAATAATAACTAGAACTGCCACTTTACAACTGTTGGCAGTGATAACCGGTTTCCTCCGCCTTCCCGCTTTCATACAACGCCACTTTCATTGGACATGCTTTAATACAACCCCACTTTGATACAAACCCGCTTTAACATTATTAATTTTTTTCTCCATCAATTTATCTCTAGATGATGCTCAAGAAATTTCATCCTGATCGGATGAAGTTTTGTACTTGTCGAATTATGACGTCATAATGGAGGCACCTATGACATCATCATCCACAAGGCTTATTCTCCACGGATAGTTTTTTACAATGAGATATGTCTCAATCTTTTCTATGCAGCGCTTTTTGAGATATAGAGATGCAAAGTTTTTCAGTTTTTCCAAGATAGCGGCCGTACCACATGTCATAATTTTCCTTAAAAGATTCTGCATGCCCAGGTGCACCTGTGGTGAAAATTTCCTGTCAATCGGTGCAATGACTGCAGAGAAAGTGATTTTTAAAGGAAATAATTCTGAAAAATGGCAACAGCATATTGAGTCACATGGCCTGATAAGAAAAGGTGTTGCGTTTCTTCTTCTTCTTTCAACAATAACGACTTCCAGCTTCGAGACTGTACAACCAATCATGTTGAAATTTTAAACACCTATTCCATTTGAGAGCTACATTGCATTAAAATTTCAAGTTCATCAATGGAGCGGTTCAAGAACTAGAAGCTTTTTATGATTTCCTTTAAATTATTTATTGCGGCCAAACCATGACATCAAATCTTCTCAAGTAACTTTTTAACTTCCCCCCATGGGGAACATTTGTGTAAAGTTTCCACTTGATATCTTCAGAAAATTATGGAGGAGATAGCATTTTAAGTTCATGCTTAAAAACGTCATAACTCCGAAACCATGTGAAGCATGACGTCATGATCGCTGAACTTTTTGTTTGTCATGGGTATGCGATTATGCATGCCAAGTTTGGCCTCGATCTGTTCAGCTGTTGCGGAGAAAAAGGAGTTTGTGTTTTTTCATGAAAAACAATATGGCGGCCAAACCATGTGACATATGACGACGAAAAACTTTGCATCCTGAGTTTTTTTTTTTAAGGTTACATAAAAAATATATATTCGTGGGAGCAAGGGATCTATTTGTCGAATTCTAACCTCGTAACGTTAGCACTTTTAATATACATACTAAATAAACGTGTTTTTTGGTCCCATTGCAGAGTTCTTTAGAATGAGCTATGACTCTTTTTTCCATCGACCCATTTCAGAGATAGAACGGCAAAGTTGAAGGTGTTTTCCAAGATGGCGCCCATACCACGTGACCTATGATGTCATTTAGCAGTAAAAAAATTATACATGCCTAGCCAATCATTTGATGAAAATTTCCTGCCATTTTGTGGATTTTCCAGCCTGGTGTTGGCTTAGCGGTTAGGGTGCCAGCTTGGGATCCTAGGATCCTGGGTTTGAATCCCGGTCGATCGCTGAATTAACGCCAGGGGGGTTGACTCAGCCTGTCATCCTTCCGAGGTCGGCAAATTGAGTACCAGCTTGCTGGGATGAATGATCACGGTGAGTACCCCAATTTAGAATAGGTACACCGTATCCCTGCGCATCGTAAGAGGCGACCAAGGGTTGGCGTCAGGAAGGGCATCCGGCCATAAAAACATTTCCTCAAACAGGGAACCATGATTGTCATGGGGCCTGCAAGGCTAACCCCCGCTCTCGCAGGCAAATGGCCTTAAAACGATCATTCATTCATTAATTTTTCCTGCCAATCGGACCAACGGTTGCTGAGAACATTAATTTTAAAGTTTTCGGAGGTGAAAAATAGGGTGGAAGAATAATAATAAGAAAAACTCGAGCAGAAACAAAAGGTATTCCTCTACAATGTAATTGTAGAGGAAACCTAATAATAATCCTTACAAGAACAATAAGGCTTCCAGTGGTAACCTCACTGGAAGCCTTATAAATAAAAACATCAGGATAAAAGTAGGTAATCTGTTCAGTCGTAGAGGCCTATAAGTTCTCAATATGCAATCTCCATACACAGATTGCATGAAACCGGTCATAGGTCCAAATGTTATTATTGTAAACATTCTGCGCAGAGCCTGGAACAAACAGCCAAGAACAAACAAACAGAGAAAAGCTTTTAGCTCATCCAGTCGAGCGAGAGACACGGCCATTAGAAGGAAAAGCCGATTCTCTTTTGCATCTTTATTAGTGAACAAAATCCATCTGCAATCTTCTGATCACATAACTATTATAAGTATCGATATTTTACTGGTCACGAGAAAACAAAGGAAAATATTGCAGCTTGTGGCTTTCTGAAGATTGCGTGATGGTATATGGGAAGAAGCCAACAAGCGGTTTAGCCAAAGTGGTAACTTCACGGTAACGTGTCACACACAGGCTTCGATTACAAGACGTGCCGTTTCTCGATACAACCAGATCACACATAGCAAGGTAGGTGTATTCAGGCAAAAACTGTCGCAACACCTTTCGTTCGTTGTGAAAGGGTAGTGTGCCCATTCTGTTGTATGCAATACAAAGATGACATTACATAAACATCAAATAAAGACAGGGGGAAAAAAAAAAAGACAGAACAAGCACAATACGTCCAAATGTTATTATTGTAAACATTCTGCGCAGAGCCTGGAACAAACAGCCAAGAACAATGGCGGGTTTGTGAAACTACCGCTAACCCTTTCCGCAAGACGAATCTGCACCTACAGTGGTTAGTATCCTTCAAAATTGATGAACTTGTAACCATGGTGGTGTGGTGCACGATGCCCCCCTCCCACTTTTCTGAGAGTAACTGTATAATACAAATGAAATAACAAAAAACCCTTAAAACCAAGACAGTAAAATTATTATTACAACAATCACTAAATTATTCAGCTTCAACTATAGAAACATTTCACAACTGTATTGATATTACTGCTCAAGCAAGATCTTTGGAAGATTCCTTTTTGTCTTTTTTGCCCTCGCCGTCGGCTCTTTCTGCAGGTTCTCTGCGCCGTTTCCTCACTAGCGTCCCAAAGCGAGTGTGTTGAGTTGGTATCACTGCCATGCCCAGCACCTTGTTGATTTGCTTAAACGCCACCAGCCTAAACGCGTGCTGAACCGACAGGTCCAGGGAAGAAAAAGTGAACAAGGAAAGGTATTTCCAGTTTATTCAGCACTGGCAAATCGTGGCAAGTCACACACAGACAAACAGGAGGGGGGAAGGGGGGGGAGGAGAAGGAGGATGAGACATCGGAGGTGGAGGAGGAGTAGTAGGAGACAACACAGGAGGAGGAAAACACAGGAAGAAGAAGAGATGAGAAAGGATACAAGTTCTGCAATAATGGATTCGATGAGACCATCTTAAGGGAGCCAATCACCAAGCTGGACAAAATTCAAATGAATTATTTGTGCATGTGTGCGTGTGTGTATTAGGTGTTAATGTCCGGCTTCCTCCTTGTGACTACAGTGCAGTCATTGGACTTTATTTTAATTACAGGCTAAGGCAGGACAACCAGCAGATTCCTTCGACGATGCAATGGTCACACTCACCTGGGCACTGGCAGTTAGAATTTCTTTTTGCTGCTCTGCCACGGAGGCCAAGACATCTGTCGGCTCCTTCTCACACGGGTCGTAAAGACCAGGACCACCTAGATGCATTAATCATGAGCGGTTGAGTCCAGGTTAAAGTCAACATATCGAAATAAAACGAGCAGATATTGTACAAGTAGTCCAAACATCAACAAAGGAAGGGTTGGAAGGAATATGTCTTCAAACACCTTCAGACACAAAAAAGGATTTTGAGATTAACTCCAAGCCCATTCCCATCTCCAAAAAGCACCAACACGACACACGCAAGTCCAGATCCAACAATTCGCCATCATGAAAGGCAACAAAGGTTGCATTTAATCATCATCATCACAGGTTACAAGGACGTAACCATGACCAATTCTTTCAGTGCTTACCAAGAAGTAGGATTCCTGAGGCGAGACACTCAAGCACACGGCGAAATGCATCTGCTGGTCCAAGAGGCCCCGATGCACTGCTGATAGCCTTTTCCACCAAAAGCTGCATGGCCTGCAAAAGGTGAAACAACCTTTCATCAGCTCAGCATTCCGAATCACATTTCGTTAATGGCCACACAGGTGCTCCCACACTCACCTGCATTTGCTACACACCAATAAGCTCCAAACAGTGCAGGAAAAAGCCAGCGGGTACGTACCCAGTTCGATAGACAAGACCAAGAAGCAACTCGCCGACAGAGGTCTCTCACAATGCGAATAATGATGACGCACGACTGCAGCCCATTGGCTTTTGCCTGCAACAATGGCAGATGTGAGAGGGAGGAGGTCATGTGCCTTGCTGATGCTTACGAAGGCAGTAGTTTCTGTGTGTAAGAAACAATGTCGTGCTAACATCTGGGATAAACCCCACAGGTATGGAGGCAACAATTTAGGGTTTGCAATAACGGTTCATCTTTCGTTGAAAGAACTTCAGAATATTTAAAATGTGATTTTCTATAAGCAAAAATATTTTTTGCATGATCTTTGAAAACACTTGGGTACTGCCGTGATCGACAAGGAAAGCGTTAAAACTCTCTCATTGACGACAGACAAGAATACATTGCCAGCCAGGTCATTCTAAAATGTGAGGGCCTGGGTTTCTAAAGATGTCATAAGAAACCACAAACTTGGTTAAATAAGGATGAAAGAGACCTATCCCAAGCGATAACATCAGGATGTAAACACTGGCCAATATTTCCTTTAAAATCCCGAGCAACAGAGATAACCTTTTGCTATGTGAGGGTGTTGCACAATTCTTCCTCGGTTTGGTCGAACGTGGGATATTACATCATTTTGACTGGACAGAAAAATCACAAATCAACAACTTAGAGATTACATTTACACTAAAAGTTGCTCAATAGTTCTACTGCTTCAGTATTTAATTGACGGAAGGAGTGGCGGAGGGAGAAGAGGGTGGCATCCAAATAAAATGGCCAGTCAGTATAATCGAGAATTAAACGCTTTGAGTACAATAAAGGCAAATATCCATCTCATCACCCCATTCTCACCCAAAGATATTTTTCAAAGCTAACAACTAATCCTTTACTTCCCTCCACAATCACCCCCTTCCCCATCCATTATTGACATTGCTCCTGTCGCACCTTCCCCGAGTGCAGGAACAGGAGTATGGGTAATGGATTTAGGGCAGAAAGGTGACCAGGCATAGGCCAACAGTCTCGGTTCTTTCAAAGCTGAGATTGTTGGGGGGATCAAGACGGATTTACTTTCAACTCCAGATGGAAATTGACGACTTGAGCCAAAATACGAACATCGTGTCTCGTTCATCAAATGCAGAACTCATCACTGGCCGGTCACCTTTTGGCTCCTAAAACTATCGCTAGTCGGTCACACGAGAAATGCTGGTGAGTTACAAGAATCGTGAGTGGCTGAGTAAGGAATGAGATAGGATGGGACGGCCAAATGTTCCAACTTCTAATAATTTGATCTCAATGCAATTTATCAAATGATGGTCATATGGCTTTAGGCCTGAACAGTCCCATTCCGTTAACTCAATCCCTCCCAACCAGCCAAATACCATGAAAGCTCTTCCCACACACAACAGCTTTGCACAAGTGAAGTTTGTATTATCGTTCAAAATACAGTAGACTCTCACCAATTTGAATACCCTGCTAATAAGAATTCAAACAGTTGATGGGGGGGGTGGGGGGGGGGGGGCAGCGGAGGGTGGAGAGGGGGGGGGGGGGAGGAAGTTAACTGGAGAGACCACTCGCATCACTTCCAGTACTGCCGATTTGAATATACAACAGGGCGTCGTAGGGAAAGGGGCGTTATTTATTTATTTTCCCGTTGGAGCCATCACCTCTACTATGGATATAAATCTTACAGCAGGTAATACCCATCCATTTACTTATGATACCATAGTGTACATTTAGGTGTGCAATTGGCTCGATTCAATTCGGAGCTTCAAATAACTCAAGGTGGCAGACGTACAAAGAAGAAATTTAACACAAATCGAGGATGTAATTTTTTTTTTTTTTCACCTGCAAAAGAATGATCTGACTGCACTTGACATTAATGAAGATCAAGCCATGAGGAAGGATGGTGACGGAAAGACATCGCCAAGAGGCCCACCCACGATAGAGGCCTGCACTTGACCTATTTTCTTGTTAGATTCATGAAAACTCTTTCTGCAGGTTCAACAGACTCCTTTATCACCCCGCACACGAAGCGAAAAGGGGTGTTAACCAATTGGTTCACTTTGTCTGTCTGCCTACAAATAAATGCCAGTTTATGAAGGAACAACTTGATTTCAATAGAATGTTATACTGTGAACACGAATCGGAAAACGGACTGCTAGTTTAATGTCATTTGGTTCCAAATTCGGCCCAACTGCACATTCACAGAGAGGAGTAAGATAATATTTTACTCTGTCTGCTCATCTGACAGTGAAACAAAATTGAAAATCATTCAAAACAGGGAGCTTATTGTTTTTAAGGATGTCACAAAGGACACAAAAACAAGGGGCGGTCACTTCCCGAAATTTTATTTTTTCTACAACTTATAAAATCAATATTTTATTTCAACGGAATTATACTTGAACAATGTATGAGACAAATCACCTTTTTGACACTTTCAAAACCATTCCATTTAGCTGTACGAATCGTATTACGGCATTTTACGTCATCTCACCAAACAAATGCGCCGCTCGCAAACCCCGTCCATGTCTTTTTTTTCTCAAGACTGCACGGGGTAAGATGTTCTGTGAAAACTAGTTGCAGGAAGCAGCCCTAAAAAATCCTCTCGAAGAATCTGCATCAACGGGAAGGAAGCAAGTGCCATTCGGCTCTCCATGGCGGCTATCTAACGTCGGGATGCCTTTCCATCACCATCCTCTTCGAAGGCTTCATCCCTCTAGCTATCGATGCCGTCCGAGACATTAGTTTTGCAGGCAAGATCATTTTTCAGCACGTTAAGTTTCTTGCTCGTACGCTCATCGCTGCAGTGAGTTTCTGGAGGCTTCGAATGGAGCCAAGTTCATGGAAAAGTGTCATAAGTGAATGGACAAAGGGCATTTTTCAATGGTCGTATGCTTTACAGTAGAAGCGAAAGCCCCAACCTAAATACGAATAATAAATTCTTTCCAATTTGAAATGGCGAGAGTTGACTGTATGCATTCGTGGCACAATATCGATGACACAAATGCATTACCAATGGCAGAGGTTTTAAAGGAAAAAGTTTTGGTTTGTGGACAAGGGCAAGCTGCGTTGTGCAGCGTTACTCTGGGGGCAGACAAACATAAAACATGTCCACCAACCATTTTCATCTTAACTCAAAAAAATGCCATTATAAAAGCAAACGCAAAACAAAAACACTATTTGCAGCCTTATGGAAAAAAAAAAGAAAACAGAAAATATCGGGGTTAAACAAGGAGGGTGATAACAATTGGGCCACAATTCTGTGACCAGAAAAAAAAGGAAATGCCAACAGGAGTGAAACCAAAAATCAAAATCAAACTCAATAATTTCATCTCAAAATCTCAGTCTTTTGGGGGTTTTTTTCTGGTCATTCGAGTGAAGGGAATTTAGCTTTTAAACAATTTTTAACCAATCAGGAAAACAAGGGAGTGGAGGGAAAGGCCTGGGGGAGAGGAAGGGGAATGGAGGAAGACGATGAGGAGGAAAAGCAGAGAGAAAGATGAAAGAAATTTATGGATTAGGGTGGGAAGTGGGGAGGGGTTGGAGAGAAAGAGAGACAGAGGAGAGAAGAGAGAGGGGGGGGGGCGTCGGGGTGTGGGTGGGTGGGAAGGAAAGGTGAAGGGGGAGATGGAAGGTGGAGGGAAAGGCCTGGGGGAGAGGAAGGGGAATGGAGGAAGACGATGAGGAGGAAAAGCAGAGAGAAAGATGAAAGAAATTTATGGATTAGGGTGGGAAGTGGGGAGGGGTTGGAGAGAAAGAGAGACAGAGGAGAGAAGAGAGAGGGGGGGGGGGGGTCGGGGTGTGGGTGGGTGGGAAGGAAAGGTGAAGGGGGAGATGGAAGGTGGAGGGAGGGGGAATGTCAAATGTGGAGGAGGGAGGAAGGAAGGTGGAAGAGGGAAGAAGGAAGGGCAAGAGGAAGGTAGATGGGACGAAGGTGGAGAGAGAGTGGGAGAGGGGAGAGAGGGAAAGGGATGGGTTGTGTTCATCATAAGGCTACAAGGGAAGAAAGAGCACGTTGGGCAAACCTGGAACCACTTGGCGTGGCGAAGGGCGGCCAGAGCGTCACGGCACTTTTGCCTGTTGAGAACGTCCGCTGGCTCCTTCGCTGTTACCGTGGTTACATCTACAATGCACCGTTAACTTGGTTAAATGCACAATGCACCATTACCGTGGTTATAATCGGCAAAAGCACAGGACAGGTGTTTGACCGAGCCTGTTAGGCACTGGTGTTAAACCACAACCGAGACATTAAACTTTTCATTTTCCTCGAAAGTTTAAATGAATGACAGATTTTTAAAAAAGAAACGAAAAATGCTTCAAACAGTGCAAGGTTATTATGCTGGATATTTCACACAGGAAAGCTTACTCCATTTGGCAGCATCAATGCCATGCCCTCTGTCCTGCAATCAGAAAAATAAAAACTCCTCCACACTCCATCCCACAAAAGAATGGCTACCATTGCTGTGGTTTACACTTTATTCCATGGTCAAACACCCCTCCATAGAAAAGGCGACTGGCCGGATGAGGAAGACTCTGAGCTGGACGCATTTCAGACCAAACCAGGCCCATTGCAGAGACCCCACGGTGACTTTTTTTTTTTTTTTTTAAAGCAAATTTCAATGAATAAGGCAAGGACATTGCTCCAGGGACTGGTCTGCTGGCAAAGCGTATCTCAAAGTCTCCAGGGGGGGTTTGGGGGGGAAGAAAACCATATCAAGGACCCTTATAGAGAGAAGAATAGATTAAATCAAAACCTGGCAAATCGAATTAACGACAATGATGATGACTATGAGAAACAGCAAACCTTCCTCGTCGGCGCTTGCTCTCATCAGCGGAGAAGTGAGGGTGATAGAGACTCGAGTTTTAGGTTCAGAGTTTGAAGTGATAATCACTTGTGCTTCCTCCACACATTGGTGCACCTCATAGGTGTCTGCACTCACCACCTGCGCACAAGTCAGCGAACCATTCAAAGCCCATAAGCTTCCATCACACGTTGAATATCACAGGTGCACAAGTGGTTTGGACGTACGGCAAGCTGTGCCGGTAGCTCAGAGGCAACGCGTTGCAACAATGTTTGGGTGGGCTTTCCACTGCAGAGCAGCACCAGCTGTACATCAAGGTCACCACGCAAGAGCAAGCCTTTGGCGAGCAACCCGACCCTCATCACCCCTCGGAGGACTCTCTTTCCCTCGGGTCCTTCATTTTCAACCTCAGCACTTGGTAAACTACAACATGAAAAAGGCCATGAACCACCAGGTTAGGAACCGCCAGCTGAGCAGAAGCGAAAAGCCAACAAAGAATGGTTATGACTGAATGCATAGTTTTGGGACAAAAACAAAATAGCTTGCAAAAAGGACTTTTCAAATGATTTCACATCTCATCCCACGAGTCTGCCAGCACACTACCTCTCCTCTACATCGGTTGTTTCCCCTTTCCCTTCAGCAAGGTGGTCAGAAACCCGCTTGAGTGCACGCTCAGTGTGCGAGACAATGTGCTGGACTGCCTGTAGTTCTGTTCCCGTAGGATAGATGGCCCTGTGACGTGCCATCACGTGTCGGTCTTGGTAGCTCTCCGAGCATTGTGCCACCTGCAGCAAACGGAGCAGTGAGGATTGCAGGCAAACAAAAATCGAATCAAATTCGATGCACATGCATCAGTTCCTTTGTTCATTGATATGACAAATGGTAACCATCAATGGTGAAAAGAAAGGTCAGAAAGTTGCAAGTCCAGCTACATGTCAACACCACCAGTCAGCTGGATCTCAAACCTCCTTCTCAGAAGGGCAACAACTACACACCTGTGGTGCTGGTGATTGTGGAAGTCCAAGATGGGGTCCAGACCCTGGAAGAAGTCCATTGAGATGCCTCCAATCCCCCCACTGTTGCTGTTCCTCATTGACCCTCCTCCAGAACATCTCCTCCTCGTAGTGCCTGCACATGGGTCGCTCAATAAATGAATAACCCAATCTCAGATGTTTCACCGACATCAACAAACGTAAAAACGTTAGTTAGTTCGTCAATGTGGTGATCTTAACTTGATGGAGATGGGAAAGCATCTTCTGTTGGTCATTCTTATCCAGCCCCGCAAAGTTGCACAGACAACAGCGGCTATTGGCTAAGTCTGATTTCAACCACACTCTGTCTGCTCATCACCGAGAACATGCGATTGAAAGACCCTTTCCTATACAACAAGCGTTACGCCTAGGTCCCCCGTCGGGGAAGTGATGTGAGTCGACAAAGTGGAACATGCAGAAAACATGCTATGATATTTCGCTCACAAGGTTCAGACATACATGGAGGCGGCCATCTTGGATTTTGACATGGCGACCCAATTTTCAATAGCGTTCTTCCTTATGCCTAGATAAACCCACACACCAGAAGGTACTTCGCTTATTTTTCAAGATATTTCACTCAAGGTTCAGACATATATATGGTGGCGGCCATCTTGGATTTTGACGTGGCGACCCAATTTTCAATAGCGTTCTTCCTTATGGCGAGATACACCCACACACCAAATTAGAAGTTGGTACTTCGCTTATTTTTCAAGATATTCATCTCACAAGGTTCGGACATACATGGCGGCGGCCATCTTGGATTTTGACGTGGCGACCCAATAGATACACCCACACACCAGATTAGACTTTGGTACTTCACTTATTGTTCGAGATATTTCGCTCAAGGTTCAGACATATATATGGTGGCGGCCATCTTGGATTTTGACGTGGCGACCCAATTTTCAATAGCGCTCGTCCTTATGCCGAGATACACCCACACACCACATTAGAAGTTGGTACTCCGCTTATTTTTCAAGATATGCAGGTTACAATGTTCAGACATACATGGCATCAGACATACATGGCGGCGGCCATCTTCGATTTTGACGTGGCGACCCAATTTTAAACAGCGTTCTTGCTTGTGCCTAGATACACCGACACACCAAATTAGAAGTTGGTATTTCGCTTATTTTTCAAGATATTTCGCTCACAAGGTTCAGACATATATATGGTGGCGGCCATCTTGGATTTTGACGTGGCGACCCAATTTTCAACAGCGTTCTTCCTTATGCCGAGATACACCCACACACCAAATTAGAAGTTGGTACATTCGCTTATTTTTCAAGATATTTCGCTCACAAGGTTCAGACATATATATGGTGGCGGCCATCTTGGATTTTGACGTGGCGACCCAATTTTAAACAGCGTTCTTGCTTGTGCCTAGATACACCGACACACCAAATTAGAAGTTGGTATATCGCTTATTTTTCAAGATATTTCGCTCACAAGGTTCAGACATATATATGGTGGCGGCCATCTTGGATTTTGACGTGGCGACCCAATTTTCAACAGCGTTCTTCCTTATGCCGAGATACACCCACACACCAAATTAGAAGTTGGTACATTCGCTTATTTTTCAAGATATTTCGCTCACAAGGTTCAGACATATATATGGTGGCGGCCATCTTGGATTTTGACGTGGCGACCCAATTTTAAACAGCGTTCTTCCTTGTGCCTAGATACACCCACACACCAGATTAGACGTTGGTACTGCGCTTATTTTTCGAGATATTTCGCTCAAGTTTCAGACATATATATGGTGGCGGCCATCTTGGATTTTGACGTGGCGAACCAATTTTCAATAGCGTTCTTCCTTATGCCTAGATACACCCACACACCAGATTAGAAGTTGGTACTTTGCTTATTTTTCAAGATATACAGGTTACAAGGTTCAGACATACATGGCATCAGACATACATGGCGGCGGCCATCTTGGATTTTGACGTGGGTTGCACGCACACACCAAATTCGAATGCGGTCCTTCGCTTACGCACGCACGCACACGCACACACACACCCCCGCATGCACGCACGGACGGAGGGGAAAGCAATAGTCCCCCTTTCGCTCCGCTGTGCGACGGGGGACAATAACCTTCTTTGCCTCTGAAGCAGGGTAAAAACACGAAAACAAATGGAAATGAGTACGAACCTCATATCAAGGCGCCAGCGTTCCTCTTCCTTCCAACGCCTCCAATACTCGTCACTGTGCATCTGTCTGCGGACCTTCTCCTCCTGCAGCTTGCGTGCACGTACACTTGCCTTCACCTCCACCTGCAGCTCGGGGTTAACCTTTTTCTGAAAAATACAGTGCCACAGGAGTTGGAGCTGCCTTACCCTCCTAGGTCATGTGCTTGGGTTAAACAAGGGGATAAAGCTTATGTAGCATCTATCTATAATTCCAGTAATCTCTGTACGTTTGTACGTTTGTACGTTTGTTTGTCTGTGACCGCTGTTTCTCGACAACCACGGGTCCGATATACTTTAAACTTGCCAGGTATATTGCTGGGGACCCGAGGATGTGCCTTTTCAAGGTTTGAAATTAATCGGACAAGTACTTACCGAGCTATGGCGATTTAGCCGTTCGCCGTTCGCTTTGGCGTTGCGAATGGACCAAACCATTGCATGTAAATAGAGGGGGGGGTTCTGTGGTCGTTGCGAATGGACCAAACCATTCATGTAAATAGAGGGGGGGGTTCTGTGGTCGTTACTGCCACGTGGTTTCAAAGTTTTTTTTTGCTGTTGTTGTTTGCACGCATGTTTTTTTGCACCCACGTACGGGCACGCCCTAGGATGTTTACACACACACACCCCTACACAAATTTTTTTTTTTTTTTTTTTGGCAAGGAACGGGCACCCACGTACGGGCACGTCCTAGCTTATATATAGTACGGGCATGCCCTAGTGTTAGCTAAATTCAACAATAACTATCATTGGAGCAACAAAAGTGGCACACATGAAACTAGACCGGCACTCAGTAGAGGGCACATCTCTGCCAGGCTGAACAGTTTGTTTTTATCCCACTGAAATGCCAGATCTGGATCCAGACTTAAACCAACATCTAATCAGTGTGTTCTTGTCAACTACCCAACTCATGTCCATAACATAACGTTTTGTCATAACTCGTCCACAACTTTTTGAGATTATTCTGTAAAAGTATTTACCCCCGACCAATGCCACGTTTAGATGAATTACGAATTATGGAGAAACAATTTTTCCAAATTAACTTTTTTGGTGACAACTGAAGAGATAAAACTAAACACCGTTATCGTTGAGAGGTCACAGTACATTCAGTAAATATTCACACACCGACTTTTTTCACATTTTTTTGTGTTACAGCCTGAATTTAAGATGGAATCAATTGAGATTTTTTTGTTACTGATCTACACATAATACCCCATGATGTCAAAGTGGAATTCTTTTTTTAAATTTTCACAACATAATTAAAAATGAAATACAGAAATATCTAATATACATAAGCATTCAAACCCGAGTCAATACTTCGTAGAAGCACCTTTGGCAGCGATTACAACTTCGAGTCTTCTTAGGTATCTGTATCAGTTTTGCACATCTGGATTTGGAGAGTTTTCCCATTCTTCCTTGCAGATTTGCTCAAGCTCTGTCAAGTTGGATGGGGACCGTCGGTGAACACCAATCTTCAAGTCTTTTCACAGATTCTCAATGCGATTCAAGTCTGGGCTTTGGCTGGGCCACTCAAGGACTTTGACATTCTTGTTCTGAAGCCATTCCAGTGTTGCTTTGGCTGTATGCTTTGGGTCATTGTCCTGTTTGAACATAAATGTTCACCACAGTCTCAGGTCTTTTGCACTCTGAAGCAGGTTCTCAAGAATTTGCCTGTATTTGGCTCCATTCATTGTTCCCTCTATGCTTACAAGTCTCCTAGTCCCTGCCGCTGAAGAGCATCCCCAGAGCATGATGCTGCCACCACCATGCTTCACGTAAGGATGGTGTTAGATAGGTGATGAAGCTGTGCTCGGTTCCCGCCAGACATAGCGCTTTCCATTCAGGCCAAATATTTCAATTTTCGTCTCATCAGACCACATAATCTTTGGGTTCATGCTCTCAGTCTCTCAGCCTTTTTGGAAACTCCATGCATGCTGTCAAGTGCCTTTTTCTCAGGAGTGGCTTCCATCTGGCCACTCTCCCAAAAAAAGCTTACATTTGTGAAGTGCTGCAGAGACTATTGTTCTTTTGCCAGGTTCTCCCATCTGAGCCAAGGAACTCTGAAGTTCTGTCACAGTGGTAATTGGGTTGTCACCTCACTGACCAAGGTTCTTCTTGCCCGGTTGCTCAGTTTGGTCCGACCGCCATCTCTAGGAAGAGTTTGGGTAGTTCCACATTCTTTCCATTTCCTAATGATGAAGCTCACTGTGCTCTTGGGAACTTTCAACACCCAGATATCCCCTTCCTCAAATCAGATATCCCCTTCCTTCCTCTTGGGAACTCTAAATTGTTTTATCCCCTTCCTCGGATCTATATCTCCTCACAATTCTCAGAGTTTTACTTGCAGTTCCTTGGACTTCATGGTAGAGCTTCTGCTCCGACATGCACCGTCAACTGTGGCACCTTATATAGAAAGGTGTGTTTCTTTCTTAATCATGTCCAATCAATGGAATTGGCCACAGGTGAACTCCAATCAAGTTGTAGATACATCTCAAGGATGATCAAAGGAGACTGGATGCACCTCAGCTCAATTTGGTGTGGCATAGCAAAAGGGTTGAATACTTATTGACTCAAGACGTTTCAGCTTTTCGTTTTTATATTTGTAAAAATTTCTAAAAAAAATTATTCCACTTTGACATCATGGGGTATTATGTGTAGATCAGTGACAAAAAATCTCAGTTTAATCCATTTTAAACTCAGGCTGTAACAACAAAATGTGAAAAAACCAATGGGTGGAAATACTTTCTGAAAGCACTATAACATGCATGTCTGGAATATCTTTAAGATGCATCTATTGCAGTATTTGCTTCTTTATTGCTATCTCTGTCCATAAAGGCCAGCTTTGTGAATGGAACAGGATATTGTTGACTGATGAACACTGACTCCCATTTCTGACAGAGCCTTGCAGATCTTTCAATGTCATTGTTGGATTTACAGTGACATCCAAAACCAGTTTCCTGCTTGCCCAGCTGCTGAGTTTGGATGGGGGACCTGATCTATGTAAAGTCTGGGTGGTATGATACATCTTCCACCTCACTAAAAGGGATAATGTGTGACTGCAATCTTCTTATAACCCTCTCCTTCTCCACCACTTTATGTCTGACCTATTTGGAAAGTTCCTTGGTTTCATGTTTGCTTTGTTGGTTGACCAAGCGAGTTGCACCTTAAAACTCCTGAGATAAGTGGGGGAGCTTAATTTTGTCGTTAAGCCACTAATTCCAGAGAGGTGAAGCGATTACAGGTATTTTGTAACCTTTGAAACAAATAATTTGCTCCTGAAATTATTTAGGGTTAATTAGGCAAAAGGTTTGAATACTTATGCAACTGAGAATAATCTGATTTTCTCTGTTAATCAAACACATTTTATCTGCATTTTTTAGCTTTATCACTTTCTAGTTTGTGAAGACTGTATATAAAGTTTGATTTGAAAGCATCATTAAATAAACTCAGGTGGCACAAAAATGCGAAAACCTTAGAGGGGGTGAATAATTTTGCAGGCCAATGTATCGTTCTACATATAATTTATAGCCCAATCTGAATGGTGAAGAATCACTTTTAAAAAATTATTACATCCGGATCCTCAACAAAATCAAATGAAGTTAGATGCTGCTCTTCTGTGCCTTTCCCAATCGTTTGATGTGCCTGTAATAATAATAATAATAATTCATTTATTTTGTATAGCGCTTTTCATGAAGCCCAAAGGCGCTTTGACAGAGTGCAAAACATAATGCATAACAAAACATGAAAACAACAATTGCAAAAAGACAAGAATCAATAGGGAAATATATAAAGCAAAAGGAGGGAGAAGGAGAAGTGATAGTCAGGGGTTAAATGCTGTGGGTTGAATGTTGAATGCAGTGCTGAACAGGTGGGTCTTGAGTGATGTTTTGAATGTGGTGAGTGAGGAGGAGTCTCTGATGGTGTGAGGTAGTGAGTTCCAGAGGGTGGGAGCAGCGATGGAGAAGACCCTGTCCCCCCAGGATCTGAATTTGGTCCGGATGGGGGGGGGGGGGGGGGTCAGGAGGTTGGTACCAGCAGAGCGGAGGTTGCGGGTGGGAGTGTGTCTGGAAAGGAGGTCAGCCAGGTAGGATGGGGCCAGGTTATGGAGGGCTTTGTAGGTCAAGAGGAGGATTTTGTACTGGATTCTCTGGGAGATGGGGAGCCAGTGAAGCTTGTAAAGGACGGGGGTGATGTGGTCACGGGTCCGGGAATGGGTGAGTAGACGGGGGCTTCATGATTGGGTGTACATATGTGCTTCATGATTGTTTAATGTAATTTGTAAAATACGTGCCTATATCGATTTGTTAAATGGTTTTCCATCTTGCCCGTTTTGTCTCATTCCATATATTGGCTCGGCTTAGTGTGTGCAAACCGATAGTCAGGACGTTTTCCCCCCACAGGTTGCTCATACCATGAGCCAGTGGGTATCCATGGTTCACTCGACCATACATAATAGACTGGTGGCTGTTGAGGGTACGGTCCTCAATTGGGATCACCAAACCACCAGTAAGGTAATGAGAACCCTGCTTGCTTTGGTAGTGGAGTTATTTGTGACTGGTGGCCTTAGGTCCAGAGTGGGCCAGAGGAACCCCTCCCTACATGTATACACACATGTATATACACACACACACGTATATATACACACACACACACACACGTATATACACACACACACGTATATACACACACACACACACACACGTATACACACACACACACACACGTATACACACACACACACACACACACACACACACACACACACACACACACACACACACACACACACACACACACATATAGATACACACACACACACACACACACATCTTCCTCTTCCTTGAAAACAAATAATAAACAAGCAAATTTCTGGGAGACAAACAAACTTTGTAAAAACAAGAACAAGTACAAAAAGTTTTAATTAAAACAAAAGCCGCGTCGATGTTACACAATGCCTAGATGCAGCTGTGCCTATAACGTCGATGTTATAGGCACAGGACATTCCTATTGATTCGATTACTTGGTTATTTTTGTGCAAAGTGAAAATATATCTCGGCAATTTCCCGTGTGTGGCGACGAATTTTTAATATATCTCGGCATTTTCCCGTCTGTTATTTCAGGCGGTGTATGACTGACCATGCCGCGATTTAAAAAAAAATATATCTCGGCAATTTCCCGTATGTGGCGACACGTGAACGAAGCGATGCTCCTCTCTCCACATTATTGTGACGACGTATAAATTAAATATTTCATCGTGACGATTGTCATCAAATGGACGAATTTTTAATATATCTCGGCATTTTCCAGTCTGTTATTTCGGGCGGTGTATGACTGACCATGCCGCGATTTAAAAAAAATATATCTCAATGGACTTGAAGTTACAGGCCTTTGAGAATTCATTTCGTTCTATAAAGGGCAACTTTCATCGGATTTTCTTCACGTTTTTTTTCAACCGAGTCTAAAACTATGTTAGCGACTGTGAAAAATGAAATGATATATCGAATTTGATTTGAAAGAAAACTGTGAGAGAGCAAGACACCACGGGCCTACAAAACAGCCCTCAAAGCTATGCGAGTTAATAAAATGGTGGATATTTGTTTATATGAAGCCTCTCCCAGAATGGGTGGAGCTTTGAGGTTTTGTCTTCTCTGCAAGAAGAAGAAGAAGAAGAAGAACAACAACAACAACAACAACAACAACAACAACAACAACAGCAGAGGGCACTCTATGAGCAGCGTCTTGCGACGCGGCTAAAAAAGGGGACTTAAAAGAATGGTGCTATAAAGCTGCTGAATTCCGGGGTTTAACCTTGTACTGCAGACGATGGCGGCGACCTTTGAGGTGCATCTCTTTGGCATTGGGGTCATTGAAACTGCATTCACACAGCTTGCAGTGAAACCTGATCACCTTGCCTTCATCATTACGAACCTGAAAATCCAGAATTAAATGATCAAGCATCAGACTCGACTCGATCAATTGCTCCCATCAAAAACGTTTATCCACATATTAGCAAGGGAGATATTTTACCAAGAGTCAAATTTTACACATTACAGTACCGCAGTGTACCCCACCACCACCCCCTCCCCTCACCGCCCCATCTCTGGTGTTACCTGACCAAAAATATCAAACAAGTGGTCTTGTATTCTAACCTCCTCAACATAGTCATGTCCTACAGGTGTACTTTCGGCTGGAGGAGGTGCTGCAGTTCCAGACGATGGCTCAGTCCCATCCGAATGAGCCAGAGGACCATTGTTTTTTTCTGTAGTCGGACATTCTTCCCCCGTCACACCACCCACTGCCTGCTTTATACCACCTGCACAGACAATGTCAGGCACTTAGGAAGACAAATTAATAGCTCAGAAAAAGTGCCAGACAAAAGGCTTGGTTTGATAAATGCTTTGGGCACCTGCCATGCAATCTAAAGCACCCAAAGAGCATCTCACACACATTGCTTCCTATCCAAAATTGACCCAATGTTCTGGGAAAGCTTATAAACTTTTAAATCTGTTGATACTCAAACATCAAAATAACACACCCATAAAGATGATCTTAGGAGCAGCAGACTTCTTGACAGCTCTGGTGGTGCTACATGATGAACCAGGTGAACCAGGGGAGTTAGGAGTGTTGGCAGGACCAGCTGCAGTCTTGCTAGCCCCCCTGCCACTCATTGTTGTTTGGTTCGAGGTCTGGGTGGAAACCGTAGAATTTGTGGAGGGAATTGGCTTGCCAAGCTTGGTGTGCAGTTTCAAAACCTGCACGCGTTGAGGAAATACAGCGTAGACCTTTGGTGCCTTGATCTTAATGTAAAAACAGATGCCTGAAAATCTCAAACATCACAGTATATACATTGAGCATGGGAGCAAAAGTGCATACCTTTTGGTGCTTGGATCCTCGAATATGAGCGGAGTATGCATCACTCCCAGTGCAGGTAACATCGCAGAGCTCGCAACGCAACTGGTGCTGGTGCTGAAGTCCATAAGAAGCCCCAGAAAGGCCAACACCTCCTAAATTCCCAGACTTCTGTGCCGTTTCCTTCTTCTTATGCTTCTGCCCATCGAGGTGCTCCCGGTATGTCTGCAATGAAGCATTCTGCTGCTGAGGACCTGCCAAGGTTTAAACTCTCAACCAACCATATTGAAAGCAAGCACGACATAGTATGGCAGGTTAAGAAAAAATTGTTCATAGTTGGTTTGTTAAATTTAAAAGGTGATTGGGTCAGGAGGCAGGTTAGTGGTAAAGTTGGTTGGGTGCGATAAACAGAGGTGAGGGGAAAGTGGAAGGAAGGGATGAAAAATCCGAATGATAATGTGAACAGATTCTTTAAAAAGGCCTAAAATAAAAGGGCAAGGACAATGAGAGAGAAAAATCGGGTACAAGTTGTACGTGAACAAGCATAACCTGTGGTCCGGCACAACTGATCTTGCAAACATCACAGTAGTGCAGCTGGGGCGGCTTCAAAGGAAGTTTAGGTCTTTGAAACTTGTTGGGAAAAGGTGGCTTCTTGGCAAAAATCCCTGCATTCAACCAGCCCAATGGTGCTTTTGCTTGTTGCTGTTGTTGTTGCTGCTGCTGCTGCTGTTGCTGCTGCTGCTGCTGTTGTTGTTGTTGTTGTTGTTGCTGCTGTTGTTGTTGTTGTTGCTGCTGATAGTAGGAAGTCGCGACTGAATAAACAGCCGCTTCATACCCAGCATAAGGTGCACCTGACGATGAAGTAATGTGATGAAGACCAGGAACGCTTGTTTTCGTTCTACATTGTTCATAGCTTATACTTTTATTACATGCAGTAAAAAGATATACAAGTTGGACAGAACAATTAACCATTGATCCCAGCACGGTGAACTGCTCTCGCTCAGATGACAACGCCAAATGTTACTTGGTGATTTGGTCTCCCACCTTGCCAACAATGAAACGCTGTACCTGTAAACGTCGCTGGAGCTGTACTGTACACTGTTGGGCTGGCAGTGTATGGCGTGAGCGTGGGTACGGCAGTTACGGTGGCGGCTGGGTAAACTGCAAAGCTGGGAGTTCCAAGACTGGGAGCGGCGGTCTTGATCTGTCGAGCTGCAGGAGGCTGTTGGTACTGGGGGGCTGCCTGATTTAATGCAACTTTGGGAGCTGTGAACATGGGGGGAAAAAAACGTTTACATTTTGTACCATGCTGCCCAAAAACACGACAAAAACACTTGTTTATATTTTCACAGTGATCGAAGGCTCATGGGGCAGCTTGTTCACCGGGAAGACAAATCATCAGAAGACATTATTGTACTTTTATATAAACTAGTAATGGGCTTCTTTATATTTAATTTCACACCATAACTATTCTTATTTGTATTAAATTTCCTTCTGCTTCTGGTTCTACATTCCCCCCACCCCTCTTCTCTCCAAATGGAATCTAAATTAGGCCAAGAAAAATATATTTCCGGTCTCTGGTCAGTGCACGCATCGATTTTGACCCTGCGCATCAGCAAATTTTTTTTTTTTTCACATTTCCAACGGTACCAACAACAGCGCGATCGATTTGACTCTGTTGTTGCCGACCCGGCGCGCTATCTCGGAAAATACGGGTCTGTGAGGGTCACCATTGGTATCGGCGTTCGCGCACGGTTCTCCCCTACAAAACTACGTTTAGTTTGTCCAAACCCAACCAGCCGTTCCAAAGATATGAGTAGTGTTGTGTGCCGTGCCGTCATGAATCCAATCGGCTGGATATTGTCATTTATTGAAACTAGGGCATGCCCGTACTATATCTATATCTAAAATTATATCCCCCCCTCTATTTACATGAAATGGTTTGGTCCAAAGCGAACGGCTTGCGAGTACGGTGACAATCCCCCCCCTCTATTTACATGAAATGGTTTGGTCCAAAGCGAACGGCTTGCGAGTACGGTGACAATCCCCCCCCCCCCCTCTATTTACATGAAATGGTTTGGTCCCAAGCGAACGGCTTGCGGAGTTTGGTAAAGAAATCGCCATAGCGTGCACAAAAGCGCAGGAAAGCGAAAGAATCGCAAATTAGTTTTAATTAGTTTTAAAACATAGTTTAACGGCAACATAGTTTGCCAACGTGAAATAAATGAATACGCTCTCAAATGTGCCGTCCGAGGCAGAGTCTGTTCGGCACGTTCGGCACACGTGATAGCTCGCTGCTCTCTGATTGGTTGAATCGTTTTTTGGACATAGCTCGGTAACTACTTGTCTGATTAATATGAAACCTTGAAAAGGCACATCCTCGGGTCCCCAGCAATATACCTGGCAAGTTTAAAGTATATCGGACCCGTGGTTGTCGAGAAACAGCGGTCACAGACATACAGACATACATACAGAGATTACTGGAATTATAGATAGATGAAGACGTTCTTTGTCGGGTTCGTGTGAAGCAACCAGGAGGCCTAGAGAGCTGCGGGTGGTCTCGTTAGTTAGGCCTGGATCCTATCTCGTTTGTCATGAAGTTGTAAGTGTCTGTGATAATCTGGTGGACTGGGAGAAGAGATCGTGGGAGACCATCGGCCTGTTAGACCACTTGCGCATGTGCAGAGTTGACGGGATGGATGCATTGGAATGTTTGACGGTACGGCGAGGCGATCTCGAGATCGAAATGGCAGTCTATAATATGCTTGAAGTACTTAATGATTTTCAGAATAAATACATTTTAAAATAACTTAAGCTTGTGTTCATTATTTACAAAAAGGCCGACCTGTCCCATTGGCTGTCTTTAATTTCTCTCTGGACGGCGCCACGGCAGATGAGGTGGACCACAAGGCATGAGGACACAAAAAACACCACCTTTATATGTGCAATCCATGCTTTTCAAAAAAAGAAAAGTAAAGAAAAAAAAACCGCATCACCACATCAATTCTAGAACTTTGCTCTGACCAGAGACCAGCAATATATTTTTTTCGGCCTTATATAAACGTTTTCTTTAAAAAAAAAAAGAAAGAAAGAAAAAAAGAAAAAAAAATACATTTCAACCCTAGTTTTCCTTCACACATGCTGCACACATGCTGCACACATGCTGCACACATTCTGCTTCTCCACCACAATGTCTTCCTCTTCCTCAAAAGGATTATTTTTCTGAAGTTTTTGTCTGCTCTGCACCTCATCCACAAACCTCCCCTCACCCCCTCAACACTCCTCCCCTCCATCCCCTGCCCCCCCCCCTCCCTCCACTCACACAACACAGCATTTCTCCATGCATTGAACAAGCATTCTTATGCATCCCATGGTCTTCATTTCCATTTATCAAAATTGGGAATATGAAATCAGGGAAAGCATCCACCCCACCCCACCCCTCAAAACTTAATGCCTGCACTTTCTGCCTCCCTCTGCACCCCACCCTTTCAATGCTTCCCCCTCACCCCTCGTGTTTCCCCCTCACCTCACCCTCTAAGACCTCCCACACTCAAACATTCCCAACCAACCACACACTCAAACATTCCTTCTCATAGCCTCTCTTTGCCCCGCAAAGCCTCTCATTGCAACGCAAAGCCTCTCCCTACCATCCTGCTCCATCTCTCCTCCATATCGCCAACTGTGAAGATCTCAAACATCATCCAGGGCCTCCATTCCAATCTGACAGATCTCTCAATCCAGGCTGCTGTTGATAAAAAAAAAAAGAATGATCGTTTTAAGGCCATTTTCCCCGCTAGAGCGGGGGTTAGCCTTGCGGGCCCCATGACAATCATGGTTCCCTGTTTGAGGCAACGTTTTTATGGCCGGATGCCCTTCCTGACGCCTGATAAACCAGACAATTTGTTTAACAGAATCCTTTCTTCCACCAGACTTCCCCAACTCCTTAGTCATCAGTGCCTATCCCCATGCTATTGTCTCCTCCGATTCGATTGACCAGAACCCTGTGCTGGTGGTGGAATTGCACTGTACATCAATAATTCAATTTCTCACTCTCTGTGTACTGCTCTTCATACTTCATACTGTGTACTGCAAAAGCTTCAAAAAGGGGACCAAAAAACAACAACAACAACAACCACGGTCCCCGAAAAAGGCCAACCCCCGCTTGCGAGGAAAAATGGCCTCTAAAGGTGGTTTTTTGTGTACTGCTCTTACACCTTCCAAACCCCAGGAGTACCTCTGACTGTGACTAACCTCCACCTCTACCTCATATTTGTCTGTGTGTTGTACCGTCCTCCCAACAATGATTACTCCATCTACATCCCTCTCAGATGACATGGACCAACTTTCAACCACTCATCGCAACTCTGTCTTCCTCATATGTGGTGATTTCAATCGTCACCATGCTAATTGGCTCGGTGTTAGTACCTCTCTCACCAGCCATGGAATTTCTGCAAAGGACTTCTGTGACTCTGTGGGACTGACTCAATCCTTGAATTTTCCCACCAAGATTTCTCCAAATGGAAAATCTTCCCTTCTAGATTTAGTGCCAACCAACTTCCCCACCAATGTATCTTGCTCGTCCTCTGCCCCATTTGGCTCATATGATCATGAGCTTGTGAAGGTCAACATCTCTGGCCATTCTCAGAGAATTCTCAGGTGTTAGTAGCTCTGTCACCAGCCATGGCATTTCTGCAAAGGACTCAACATCTCTGGCCATTCTCAGAGAACAGCCTCAGCGCTGGTGAGTCTGGCATTTCACTCAGGCAAACCTTCAGGGACTATAAGCAGCAATCACTCTTTAGGACAGGTCTCCCATACCGTCGGACCTCGGCATTCGTGGTTGCAGTATTCATGGTCCCAACATTCGTGGACCCCACGTATTCACGGTTGATAAAAGGCGACCTGCTTCTACATTCGCGGCCCTGTGCTTCGCATATTCGCAAGTGCAAAAAACATCTCCCACCAGCCACACACATGACCACTTCTTAAAGCATCTCCCCCAGGTCATGCGTAAACCACTTCCAGCTGCAGATAAAGCATTTTCCACCAGCTGTGCACATAACAGTTCCAAAAGCATTTTCCACAGGTCACACATATAGCAGCTGTACATGTGATTGTGCATCAACCATCCCCGCCTCGGGATTCAACATTCTTTCCGCGGGTGTATTCGCCGTTTTTTGTCCCCCGTCGCACCGCGAAGCGAAAGGGGGACTATGGTTTTCCCCTCCGTCAGTGCGTCCGTCCGTGCATAAGCGAAGGACCGCATTCGAATTTGGTGTGTGGGTGCAACCCACGTCAAAATCCAAGATGGCCACCGCCATGTATGTCTGAACCTTGTGAGCGGAATATCTTGAAAAATAAGCGAGGTACTAACTTCTAATCTGGTGTGTGGGTGTATCTAGGCACAAGGAAGAACGCTATTGAAAATTGGGTCACCACATCAAAATCCAAGATGGCCACCGCCATGTATGTCTGAACCTTGAGTGGAATATCTTGAAAAATAAGCGAAGTACCAACTTCTAATCTGGTGTGTGGGTGTATCTAGGCATAAGGAAGAACGCTATTGAAAATTGGGTCGCCACGTCAAAATCCAAGATGGCAGCCTCCATGTATGTCTGAACCTTGTGAGTGGAATATCTTGAAAAATAAGCGAAGTACCAACTTCTAATCTGGTGTGTGGGTGTATCTAGGCATAAGGAAGAACGCTATTGAAAATTGGGTCGCCACGTCAAAATCCAAGATGGCAGCCTCCATGTATGTCTGAACCTTGTGAGCGAAATATCATATCATGGCATGTTTTCTGAGTCTTCCACTTTGTCAACTCACATCACTTACCCGATGGGGGACCTAGGCGTAACGCTCGTCTAACCTGCTTCGACATTTGCGGATCTGTGCTTCGCGTATTCGAGGGTGTATTCACAGGATTTTTGATTTTCCCTTCTGAATAATGAATTGCCGGGAACCCATCCCTCCCTTTTCCCATTGAAACAATGCCCCCACATTCGCAGATTCGACATTCGCGGCATTTTTCAGGAATGCATTTCCCTCCCATAATCCCGAGAATGTTGGGATCTGACAGTATAGCGATGTTCACTGTTTATAAACAAACCCACCATATCCACGCATGCGCAGCAGCCTGGTTGGCAAAAGCGCAGTGTTTTCGTTTTGCACAATGGCGTCGCTCGACACACATGCGATCGTTTCGGAGTATTTTAATAGTCTTGACACTGTTGCAAAATCTTGGTACAAATCGAAGTTGAGTTATAGGAATGGTGAGGATATTCTTCCGGATCCATTTGCATTGAAAGGATGGCAAAACAATCCATCTTGCTGGCCAGATTTGAACGACGGCGACGTGTACACGTACTTGATCGACACACCGGGTAACTACACAAGGGAGTTGCTGAAGACATTCAGGTCACTAGAGGCATGCAATTTTTTTTTTAAGTGGTCATGTGAAGCCACTGTGGTATCATGCGATCGGGAATGATGTACCATTCTGCTTTATCAAAGGCAAAGTCATACCATCACAGCGTCTCAACAATCCCATTTTGGGATTGTTGCATCTCAGCGATACGACAGTCCCTCACGACCGAGCAATGGCGGCTCCAGTTTGGGGACACGGGTTCGCAGCTGACGTAGCATTTCGTAATTAAGCCCCACAGACACGAGTGAGCCTGCGCGTCACGGCTTTGTGTGCGGCTGCCTACACGGCTTGTGGAGGTTTTACAGCTGTCGACGCCGTTCAAGTTCCCAGTCCCAGTGGGATAGGCCTTGAGGCTTCAGCGTCGACTAGAAAAGACTGCCCAAGGAATGTGCTCCGAGTCCGGTACGAGGCGCGGACCATGGCGGCTGCTCGATGATGCGTATGCTGTGGCGATCTAAATGTTTTTAAAATGGGATGTTAGTCGGGAAAATGAACTGGAAGCTGTGTGTACGTGTTTGTACGTACGTATGTGTGTGGACATACGTACTTGTGTGTGTGTGTGTGTGGAGACGTACGTACTTGTGTGTGTGTGTGTGGACGTACGTACGTGCGTGCGTGGACGTATGTATGTGCGTGCGTGTGTGGACGTACGTGCATGCGTGTATGGACGTACGTGCGTGCGCGCGTGTGTGGACGTACGTGCGTGCGTGTGTGGACGTACGTACATGAGTGCGTGTGTGGACGTACGTACGTGCGTGCGTACCACTAGAGACGGCCAGCATGGTTGTTGTTTTGCCAACCAAAACAAAGAGTGCAGTCACGTGATCAGGTACGTGACGTCACGGTAAACATCGCTATATACTGCCACCGATATCAATTCAGCCTGGGAATTCCTCCACAGAAACGTGCTCTCTCTTGCACACAGATTCATCACATCTCATCTTCAGTTATCTTACCTATCCTACCTTCCTTGGTACTCTGAATCATGCCTTGAGGCAGTTGCCTGAAAACAACTTTCATTCTACTCCTCTTCCCTCGCCTTTGACTGACAAATTTGCAATCTTGTCAAACACTTGGAACACATCTTTTAATCCTGAGAAATCCCGCACACTCACCATCTCTGAAAGGACCATTCCGCAAACACTCCCACCTATTTTCTCAACAACCGTCTCAAAGAGGTTCAGCCACTCAAATGATTGGGTCTCACTTTCAGCCATGATCTTTCTTGGGCAAACCACATTTCAAAGTTTGACTGCCAAGCCAGACACCGACTGGCATCCTCCGTCATGCCAAGTCCTTCCTTGGCACACCTGAGCTCCTATCCACCTACAAGGATTTCATCTGCAGCTTGATGTAGTACTGCTCTCCACTGTCTCATCTTGCGCAGCTTGACGCCATGGAAACCAAGGCTTTCAAGATCACTGGAATCACTTGCAATGAAGCCGAGTCGATGGGTGTATCACTTTGCCATCGCCGACAGGTCACTGATCTCCTGTCTTCTTCTCCCTCATTTCTGGTTTTGCACCCTCTGCTCTCTCCGTGCTGTCCCCTCAATATCTGCAGGACGCACACAGTCCATCAGCAACACCCTCCTCCTGAAATTGCCTAAATCCAGAACCACTGCTCAGCTTCACTCATTTATTCCTCCCTTTTCTCCTGTGGAATCACCTTCCATACTCTTTTAGATATCATTCTTCTGTCCCGGCCTTCAAGACAGCTGTCCGTCGTACATCATATTTCAAAGTCTATACATCATATTTCTATACATCAGAGTCTATACATACATCATATTTTTTTCAAACAAAAAATATATATATACTAGCGGAAAGCACCCGGCATTGCCCGGGTTCTTTTTAAATGAATTTACTACTATAATTCAGCTTTTACTCGTGGCCGTAGAAAATAGACTACTATAATTCAGCTCAGCTTTTAATTGCGAAATGGGCCCAGCCCGGCCGAGGTGGGCCTCGACCGGCCTCGCCACCTAGCCTACAACCTTCCCGGAGCCCGTCCCGACATTTTTTGTATTAGAGGTTTCCTCCTATCTTTCACCGTTCAGGAGATTAGCGTGTGCAGACAAACAAACAAAAACTTTATTTTATATATATATATATAGGTTATTATACCAGCTATATTAGATTAAAGGGAAAAAATTGGACATTATTTTAATCGAAACCACAACTAAAAAAAATTTGAAACTTGGCACATGCCATCCCACACCCTCTCCCCATGACCCTGCCCCCCCCCCCCCGCCCCTCCTCCTCAATAGGGTATATGGGGCGATAACAATGACGTCATAGGTGAAGTGGTATTCCAACCATAATTGATCGAATCGAAATCCTTATTCAAAAAAATCTGATATCTCATCTATGACTCAATGTGAGTGAGGAATTACATTTATGACATTTATAACCCATGCCAAGAAAAAAAAATGTGACATAATAGAGTGCGAAGATAACAGATACGGATATATGGGCCAAAACATCAGTGGACCATAATAGAAGCGTGTTCGGTTATCGATGGTATTTCTGTTCAAAAGGAACATGCGAGGCAAGACTATGTGCTCTATGAGTGCCGTTCTAATTCGCTTTTAAATTTTTCTCAGCAACTGCTTGAATGATTGACATGAAAATTTCACCATAGAAGCAGCAACCAATGGAGATTTTTTCTACAACTGGATGGAAAATGCATTTGTTTGGAAACAAAAAGCTCGTTTTCTGCATGCATGGGTATGCAGTGCGTTTCACCTATCAGGAATAACAGTCTGACCTCTTTGCTCGGCCTTGGCCGAATTAGCAGATATAATGGGAAAGTACATTTATAAAATGGGATCGTCACGTGTGTTCCCAAACCTTTGCACCCCAATGACAAAATAAATGCATCACCAACAGTCAAATCATAAAACTGAAGAAGCTGAGAATTTCATACTGACAGTTGAATACACTCGTACGTTGTTAAATGCCAGAACGCGTAAAGCTATTTGTTGCATCTCATAGCGCTTCATCGCTGTGCCAACCTACCTTGTTGATAGTATGTTTCCGTGCCCTGTGGCTGAGACACGGTGGGCTGCTGGTAATAGGATTTGTCATAACCAGCCACGGTGGAGGTGGATCGTAAAAGGGTATATGTCTCCTACATGAAAAGGGAACAGATATTTAAAGAAGAATTTCCTGGTTGTCAAAAGCATGGTATTACCACGATAATATTTACGATAAACGAGAAACAAACAAAATTTTTTACAATGCCAAACTGTGACAAGAGGTAGATGAAAGCATTATTTTGCTTCATTTGAAACACCCCGAAAGTAGCTGACAGGTGGGATGTGATACGTGCCCATTCAGTTAATCTGGCTGCTCTAGTGTCAGAAAGTTATGTGTGTGTGTGTGTGTGTTATATATATATATATATATATATATATATATACATATATATATATATATATATATATATATATATAGATAGATAGATAGATAGATAGATAGATAGATAGATAGATATATACATATATATATATATATATATATATATATATATATATATATATATATATATATATATATATATATATATATATATATATATATATATATATATATATATATATATATATATATATATATATATATATATATATATATATATATATATACACACCTTGTCTATATATGGGCACGTATATATATTGTTGCGGTTTTGAGTTTGTACAGTGAGTCGAATAAAGGTTAAAATTTGCCCCCCATAGTTAGTCACACAAGCAACATGTAGCCTCGTGATCGTATAGTTATGTCTTAGTATTTGTGAGCTTAGTTCCTTTCCATTGTTAGTTCAGTCAGGAGAATAGGCCCTACTGCCACCGACTATCCAACGTCCGTAGCCTCATGCCCTTTTTGCGCTAACGTTGGTTCATTTTGGGCGAGTTAACACGAGGCAGGCTCGGAGGACCGGGGCGGAGCGGCAGAAGCGCTGACGGTAAGCACGAGCCACCAATCAGGGCTCAGAGGTGGTGGCGGCGGCGTTGCGTCACAGGGCGTGGTGAGAAGGTTCGAGAGGGTTCCAGAAGGTTCGTGGGCGTAGCTATAAAACCCCCTCGAAAGGACTAGCGTGGGAGGACTCGCAGATGACCCAACGACTAGCGCTGGAGGACTTGCACCAAGGACTAGCGCTGGAGAACCCGATAGGACTTGATGAGCAAAGACCTCGCGCGCACTGGCCAGCCTGGAAGGATCAAGGAAGAGGTGTTTTGATCGTCCGAGAGCTTTACAATATACGCGGGCGAAGCCGACGCGCATGAACTGAAAGACGCACTTTTATGAGTGACGCTCGGTTGAGTTTTAGGCCGATCGCTATACAGTGCATTTAAGACGCGCGAGTGAGGAAAACGGCTGAGTAATCGCCAGCCGCGTTGAGAGTCCCGCCCTTTACCGTTCCACCTCGTCATCTGCCTTGTTCGGGAGACGCGCTACGGGGTTCCTGCCATCGCCTGCTACCATCTTTGCGGGACGTGCTCGGACCGTGGAGAGCCGGACGGGGCCGTTCCTGGACGACCACGTCAACGCGTTTGGCTGGAACATCAAGCCATCTGCAATTCCCTGTGCGAGTGTGACGGGCCTGAGTCTGGGAAGTAAGATAAGACTGTTTAAGTGCTGCTCTGTGTCTCTGCATCCCAATCATTGTACATACATGTTGGAATAATAATTAAACCCGTGTTCTTCCTTTTCCATTCGATCGTTCTCGTGATTTCAACATTGGCTAAGCATGGTACGAATAGAACCGCTCGAATCGGGTACCACGTGGTACTCAATCCGCTCGGTGTTCTCAAATCACACAAGGCTCGTGCGAGGCTTGCTTCCTCGCTTCCGTCGCGGCGCAGGGATTTATGTACGAGCGAGACTTGGTCCCGAAACCCTACCTTGCGTTTTGCCCGGAAGAGGCGTTTCAAGTCTCTCGGTTCCGTCAAGCCCAGAAAGAACAAGGGGATTAATCCCCCCTTGGTAAAGGGAAGAAGGGCGGCGGAGAACCGTAACTATATATACATTATATATATATATATATATATATATATATATATATTGTCATGTCCCTGGGGTTAAGACCCCGAGGTGCCGGATGACCGAAACGAGCTTTACTCAGAGGCGTATTTCTAAACTTGGTGGGATTCTTTGGTGCGTGTGGGAAAGGCCCGAAGCCTTTTCCAATCGGCAACACACGGGGTTAATATGAACCCACAGAAGAAAGAAACGAAAGAAGAAAAGAAATGAAATGCACAAATAATGGGTTTATTATAAATAATTTCAACCCAAGTAAAATAAATGCGACGTAGAAACTATAGTTCTACTTGAGACGTCTCCACTCCGACTCAGATACAGACAGGGGAATGAGAAAAATGTGAACCACAAGAACAAAAAAAGTGAACCGCTAGGACAAAAAAACGTGAACCGCAAGGACAAAAAACGTGAACCGCAAGGACAAAAAACGTGAACCGCAAGGACAAAAAACGTGAACCGCAAGGACAAAAAACGTGAACCGCAAGGACAAAAAACGTGAACCGCAAGGACAAAAAACGTGAACCGCAAGGACAAAAAACGTGAACCGCAAGGACAAAAAACGTGAACCGCAAGGACAAGAAACGTGAACCGCAAGGACAAAAAACGTGAACCGCAAGGACAAAAAACGTGAACCGCAAGGACAAAAAACGTGAACCGCAAGGACAAAAACCGTGAACCACAAGGACAAAAAACGTGAACCGCAAGGACAAAAAACGTGAACCGCAAGGACAAAAAACGTGAACCGCAAGGACAAAAAACGTGAACCGCAAGGACAAAAAACGTGAACCGCAAGGACAAAAAACGTGAACCGCAAGGACAAAAAACGTGAACCGCAAGGACAAAAAACGTGAACCGCAAGGACAAAAAACGTGAACCGCAAGGACAAAAAACGTGACCCGCAAGGACAAAAACATGAACCGCAAGGACAAAAACATGAACCGCAAGGACAAAAACATGAACCGCAAGGACAAAAACATGAACCGCAAGAACAAAAACATGAACCGCAAGAACAAAAACATGAACCGCAAGGACAAAAACATGAACCGCAAGGACAAAAACATGAACCGCAAGGACAAAAACATGAACCGCAAGGACAAAAACATGAACCGCAAGGACAAAAACATGAACCGCAAGGACAAAAACATGAACCGCAAGGACAAAAACATGAACCGCAAGGACAAAAACATGAACCGCAAGGACAAAAACATGAACCGCAAGGACAAAAACATGAACCGCAAGGACAAAAACATGAACCGCAAGGACAAAAACATGAACCGCAAGGACAAAAACATGAACCGCAAGGACAAAAACATGAACCGCAAGGATAAAAACGGCACACGCAAGGACAAAAACGGCACACACAAGGACAAAAACGGCACACGCAAGGACAAAAACGGCACACGCAAGGACAAAAAGGTGAAACACTAGGACAACTAGAACGGCACTCAGTAGAGAGTACAGCTCCACCAGGTGAACAGTTTCCGTTTTGTATCCCAGAGTAGACCAGAAAAATCGCAATGCAAATCACATTTAATCAAAATCATCAATCCACAGCTTTTTGACATATCCTGCTTTGTATCGTTTTTGGCCCCATCTCCCAATGGTGAAGAACCGCTTTAAAAATTCTACGAGCCGGATCCGGATCTTCACCAAAATCGAATCGAATAGTCCTTGTCACACACACAACCTGTCTACCAAATTTCGTGCAAATCCGTTCATAACCTTTTGAGATATCCTGCTATATGTTGATTTTAGCCCTATCACTCAATCGTGAAGAATCGCTTAAAAATATTTTAAAAAACAAAAAAACAAATCTGAATCCACATTCAGATCTTCAACAAAATCGAATCAATTCTTCCTTGTCAGACACCCAACCTGTCCAACAAGTTCCGTCTAAACCCGTCCATAACTTTTTGAGATATGCTGCTATGTATCGTTTTTGGCCCGACAGTGCATTCAGACCCCTTCACTTTTTTCACATTTTGTTATGTTGCAGCCTTATGCTGAAATCGTTTAAAGGAAGACTCCAGACCCCAATTTTTTTTTTTTAGTTAAATGCTTCTACATAATCTTTGATCAGTACGTAACATCTTAAGAAAAAAAAAAAAAAAAAAAAAAAAAAAACCCGCAAAGTCGTTTCCTTGTAATCCGACCTTAAATGCGCCAACAATAGGCCATCGAGGTTTTTTCGTTTTTTTTTTTCGTTTGACGTTTTTTCGAAGCTGTCCACGATCTTCATGCATGCTCGAAGTTAAGTAATTCTTCACAATTGTATTTTTGTCGAAACTGTATTTATCTTACGTGTGTGTACCGAAAGTGCATCCCTTGGAAGATAAATTAATCGGTGTTAGTCTTTCATACCTGTAATCCTGTATATAATAGTCGAGTACTTTGCGGCCTTGTTCTTGAAGATTCCTACCTTGAGGCTCGTTTTCTCCCAGTGGTCGATTGTGGTCCTTCCACTCTCGTGTTCTCAGTCTTTTCCCAGTCTTTTCACCCCACACTTCCTTGTTTAAATTCTTAACAAAAAAAAACCAAAAAAACCATTTCCTTCTTTTTGTTCGTTCTGCGACCACGTGTTTCACCCCCATTTCTCCCCATTTTCACGCCATTCCACAGATCTGTTTTGCCCTATTCCTTTTGCTGACACCTTTTCCCCTGTTCACATGGCTCGTGGTTGTCCCTCTGGGCTCCCTTTCCCTGTTGGTATTTTTGTGAATATTAGATTGTTCTTCACGGTTCTGTTTAAATATTGTTATGAATTTGGGGAGAGGAATATCTAGAGCCAGATAGATCTGTATAGGTAGGTATTCGACTGTGGCGATAGGGAATCTACCCTGTAATAAGTTCTGTGTTTTTAGGCGGTTTGTCGGGATAAGAGTATACCTGTGAACATACCAGGATGTTCGGGTGTTAAATAGTGTACACCCCTTGTGTGTCAGACCTGGTAATCATTCCTTTGTCCCTTATGGCAATGCACTCCTATAAACACTTAGGTAGGCCCTTAGTAGGGTGCATCAAACGCCCCTATGTCAAGAAAACAATCTGTCCCCAATTTTATTTTGTTCCAGTCATAAAATAAAGTTCCTATGCAAAATTTGGTAAGGTTTTGATATCATCTTCTGGGTCCACCTCAGCAAATTAGATTTTGAGTCGGTAGTATCAGTCAGAAATTTGACACGCAGCTGTTTTGAGGCCCATAAATAAAAATGAAAGGATTGACCGATTGCTACATACAATAGCTCTTTGGAAAGGTATTATTGTGCTCTGTAGCAATATATAATCATCATAGGGATAGGGATATAATTCACTTCTACACAAATAGTCAAAATCATGATTTTATTGGTATAATCATATGTATTATAGATACCAGAATGATATAATTTTTATTACAGTAGAATTATATATACACAATCTTAGCATTTATCATCTTAATACGAGTACATCTGACTATGGATGAACATGAAAATAGAAACAAAACAAAGATACTGTAGTTTTCATGGATATTTCTGACAGTTTAGTCTTGAGCTGCTCGCTTTCGAAGATTCGGTTTCTCCTTGCAGTTGTGCTCAACAACTTGTAGCACATTTTGGTAGTGGTCTTCACTTCTGGCTGCTGAAAGGAAGTCAGAGCTAAGCTTAACTCCCCTTTCTGCAGAGTCATTCACCACATTCAAGGCTTCAACATTAGTCCATGATGTCTGGTAGGCTGCAGAGTTAGTCCATTCTTGAACATCGGTAACTAGAAATGCCCAGTCAAGCTTCAGATGATGAAATAGGTACCATGAATCTGGTCCAACAAAATCAGCCAGAGTGGTCTTCTCAGTCAAGTCATCAGGAAATCTGGGCTTTCCAAACCCAGTACCAAACCGTCCTTGTGGGTTGGTTACTGGAAAATCTGGCTGAACCTCCAGAAGTCTGTCTGCCAGAGCACGGCGATGGTCATGAGGAACAACTGAGCTGAAGAGGGCAAGTGCAACCATCTCTTCTGCGAGGTACCAGAGATGTCGTTTGAAGGCTTTCAGGGCACTTCTTGAGATTCCAGCATTGACAGCTTCATACTGTTTCAGTTTGGAGATGAGCTGCAGGTCATTCCATGGGGCATCGGTGACAGAGGTACATGTCATCCACCAGGAGCTGTATACTAGAGTGACAAACGTGACAAATTCTCTGATCTTTGGCACTTGTTTTTCTGTGGTAATTGTACCTGCTGGAAGATCAGCGATTTGTTTTTCGAAGAGACATAATTTGATTGAGTAGAGGAGCTTCGCCATCCATCTGGCTTTATGCAGTGCACCAGGACGCTTGAAGGTTATTTGATGTTCAGCTACTTCACCATCAAGGAATACAGTACACAGATCAACAAATTCCAAATAATCATCACGTCTTAGAGATTGCTCGGTGTGACAGAGTCTGAGAACATTATTTTGCCAGTCACTTGTCAAACTTGTTGCTGCTTCATTTAGTTGAGATGGATCAAATCGTGAAAGTGGTTCATTGAATGTGTGTGGAAACATTTCAAAGTTCTTGCGAAACCTTGAGAAGAGGAAGATATCTGGTGACTTAGATGCTTCAACTTTAAGATCAGTAAAAATGTGCGTAAGAATGACTTCACCAATGTGGTGTCTGCAGCCTGACCACAGAAGAGCTTTGTTAAGCCGTTGTTGAATTGTTACACAAGCTGCACTGATGTGGCCGGTGTTAGATGCAGTTGTGTCAAATGTCAAGTTGACAACATTCTCTTGGCAGTTCCATGATTCAAGTAGGTTATTAGTCAGCTGAGCAATTATATCTCCAGATTTACGGTCTGTTCCAGGCTTGTAGGATGGAACACCCAGCAGCTTCATATCAGTTTGAGAACCCAAAAGCACAGCCAGGCGTTCTTCAAAAGTGTTTTGGTTAGTTAAGCATGGAAGCAGCTTTGAGTCCCAGTGCAACGTAGCAAGCTTCGGAGGTATCCATTTGTCCTTACAGGTAGTAGCAATATGCTGTCCAATTTTGCGTCTTGATTTATCTGCTGTAGCATATGATGTTGACACCTTCGCTACATCCCCTCCTGTTTCTTCAATAAGAGCTTCTGTGAAAGCAGCCTGTTGGGTTGGTGTCATCTTCATCCTTGTTGCCAGTGAAACAAGACTGGGCCTCTTCAGGATGTCATGTGGAATGAAAACTGATGTGCCAGGTCTAACTAAACGATGATGACTTCTTGAGGTTGTTGGTGTGCTTGTTGAAGGTCCAAGAGTTACTTCTTCATCACTGTCACTAATATTATACACAGTGGTTGTAGTATTTATGTTGAACTCCAGCTCCATACTTGCTCGCCTCTGATTCTTTTTCCTCGCGGTTCACTTTACGCTGCATCTTATCTGCCAACAGTTTATCTTGGCAGCCAAATGTTGCACAGCGATCTGTCTTCATAGATTCCAGGAATGCTAAGTCTTCAGGATTCTTGATGTGAGAACTAGCATCATTGGGCCACAAGGGAAATGTCTCCATAAATTTCATCTCCATTTGATTCACCTTTGTGATGCTTGCTGGAGTTGTTCTTCGGTTGATAGGGATTGATCTAAGCTTGGAATTATCATCTGCAAGTTTGATAATTTTCTCAATAGCCTTGCGTTCAGAGATGATAGGAATATTAGCCTTGCCATAAAATGGTGTCACTTTCTGCAGTACAAGCTTTGCTGATTCCCACCGAGAGCGTCGTTCAAGTTTGCCATCTTCCGTGTGCCACATGAAACAACGTAGTACTTGTAAACAAGTTGGAAGTCTGGTGCCATTGATCTGGGAATCTTGTTCAGTTATGGCACTTCCAAGACCAAACACCTTGGTGGACTCTTGTTGCAACAGATGCTTTCTTTACTGTGCCATCCATTGTTTTATCTGAAAGAAAAAGGTAGTATTAGTAACAATAATGTCATTTCATAATTATGTACAACAAATAAATCAATTATCCAATTTTATTAGAGTATAGCCTAATAATTGTTTTAATCATCTTGTCTAGTTAAAAGATCTCTGTAAATACAAGATGACTACAACATTCAGGATATTCTTTAATTTATATATTATATTTTTAAAATACTCTTCATTTAGCTTTATATCCATATTTTGAAAAAAATCATTATTTTGACTATTTGTATATAAATGAATTGTATCCCTATCCCTATGATGATGATATATTGCTACAGAGCACAATAATACCTTTACAAAGAGTTATTATATGTAGCAATCAGTCAATCCTTTCATTTTTATTTATGGGCCTCAAAACAGCTGCGTGTCAAATTTCCAACTCTGATACCACCGACTCAAAATATGAAATGGTGAGGTGGACCCAGAAGATGATGTCCAAACCTTACCAAATTTTGCATAGCAACTTTATTTTATGATTGGAACAAAATAAAATTTGGGACAGATCAATCCAACATCTTTTTAAAAATAGTTGGGCGTTTGATGCACCCTAGCCCTTAGTGCAACAGTAAATAATTCCCATCCCTTACCACAACGACTTTGGAAGAAGAACGGGCAGGAAGCCAGATCGGGGCACTGCCGGATGGCCGCCGCCGGCCACACCTCCGGCAGGCCAAGCAATAGAGTGACACGAGCTATAACCACGCCACAGGGAACGTGATTGGTTGGCGCGGAAGGCGCGAACCTCCAGCCAATCAGGGCGGGAGGCGCGAAGACGCAACGGAGGAAGAGGTGGTTCATTGGAGGGAAGGCGCTGGAAGGTTCGGTGAACGGCGCGAAGCTACGAGGCGCTGCTTGGGTGGCGCGCCGAGACCGACGTCATAACCCAGGTTACAAAAGGGGGCGCTGCACGACATTTTCAGCAGCTATTAGCTAGCAGCTCTCTCCTGGCTTCCTCGCGCTCGTGGATCTGGGTTTTCATAGCGTGCAGTCGCATTTCCTCTCCTCTTGCTCTCTCTCTCCCTTTTGGCCCGTTCTTCATCGCTGCTCTCTTGGGGCTGCTCTTCTCTGCTTCGTTCTGAGTTCGTGCTCGTGTTGGAGATCGCGTTCTTTGTGGTGCGTGGAGCGGTGCTCGGCCCTTCGCGGTGCTGTTGGTGCAGGGAGCAAGTGTTGGTGCTGAGCGGGCGGGACCTCGTGGTGTGCAGCGGAGCGAGTCGCATCAGGGCCTAGCGAGCGAGCGAGCGGGCAAGGGTTTCTCCGCGCCGGAGCTTGGAGCCGCGTGGGGACAAGACGACGGACAGATAAGACCGCACACCACATACACCAAACATAACGAACGTTTCTTTTCGCAATTCATTCCCTCGTCTCGTATCCGAAATGTCGTGTGGGGACGTCCCGATTAGGACATTTGTTACCGGCGCGTGCTCTTCCTGTCCCATCATCCTTGTGAATAAACCCTTGTATTATTTTTCTTTATATATATATATTGTTGTGGATTTGAGAATTGTTGTAAATATCACACTGTGTAGTGTAATGAATTGTTGTAAATACCACCCTCCGTAATGTAAAGGTCAAAGGTCGTCCCCTTAGTTAATTCATCGCATACACCTAGCCAATTTTAGAACCTCGAAATAGTTATTCCCTTATTCTATGTTAGTTAAAGGCTGTGTCTTCCATTAGTTGACACTCCATTGCACCGAATCAAATAAGAATAGCTCCCCTTCAATAATGACATTTCCCAGCCAAACTCTCCCTCTCTGGGTAAAGCAGCTTCACAAGCGTGGGGTGCACGCCCTCTCATTTCGCTGCTATGGTGAATATGTGCTCCGTGCTCTGTTTGAACAGGGGGCGGGGTCGCCGGGTAGAGGCAAGCCCAGGGCGCGCCACGAGGGGCGGGGCTGTTCAGCCCCATGCCTAAATAAGGAGACAAGCCCGTGGCTCGCCACGAGGGGCGCGCCGTTCGGCGCCATGCCCAAATAAGGAGACAAGCCCGTGGCATTGCCATATAAGGTCACGAAACAGAGCACGGGGGGGAGAGCGGTACCGAAACAGATGAGGGCGTGACACACCCACGCTGGAGGGGATGAGAGATGCGTGCGAGAATCGCGCAAAAAAGATTGGAGGGAGAGAGACGCGTCAGACGATTGAGAGAGGACCGGAGCAGATGACAAAAGAGCCCGAGGCGTGTCGAGGAAGGACGAGATACGTGTGCTGCCGCCGCCCTGCTCGCTCCCAGCCCGGAGAGGACCTGCTTGCTGTGCGCCCTGCTCAACCTTCCAGGCTTTGTGGTCCCACCTGAACCTTCTGATCCCTCCAGCCAATCCACTCTGCAATTTCCCCATTCGTGTACGTGAGTTTGTTTTGTGTGTCTTGTCCCTGGGGTTAAGCAAGACTGTATAGTATAAGTTAATATTTGCACTGTGTCCTTCTGATTCTTCCATTTCCTTGTATATTACTTTGATTGCTTTTCTTCCTTTAGTTGTGTGTAAATAATAATAAATCCCTGTTCTTCCTACCTTGTCTTCTTCCTTCTCATCCGGTCGCTTTAGAGGTTTCCACATTGAGTATACGTGGCGCGATTCGGCCGACGCATATGAATCGGGTTTAGCCCCTTTGATAAACGACTCACGCCGCAGTTCGCTTCGCTCGACGCAACCAGTCTATTACGCTGTGGCCGTGAGCGGGGGGGTGTTTCCTCGCGTACCGTGAGGCGCTGGTATTTAGGTCATAGGACGGTTGGGCCTAATACCCTACCCAGCGCTGACCGGGCGTGACGTCATACCCCCGGGACCACGTCGGTCAGTCATAGACGAGGGGATTAATCCCCCCTCGATAAGGGGAACAGAGGCCGACGTTGGGTTCCGTAACTATGTGTGTGTATATATATATATACACAGTTTCCCATGTGGTTGATTTAACAGGTAAGACTACAGGGCTCTTGCGCCGCCCCGCCTCCATCCCACGCACTTTTGTGCAGCTTTTTGTTTTTGGAGTCTCCCATTGAGTTTTCGCCTCGAGAGCTAAGGCCTTCGCAATCGGCTTCCGTGACCGTCTGATTTTAATCAAAGGCGGCCACACGACAAATGGTATTCAGGAGTGGGATTTGAACCCGATTACAACTGGTGTCAAGGTGTGGAGAATTTGGAAACAAAATTTTCATAGTCGGAGGCAAGAAATTTGCATCGTCGATTGGGCATACGAAGCGCGATATCGCGTCTTCAAAAAATTTAAATTTTGTTTTTGGAATTAAAATAAATATGCGCGCGGGAAACGACCTTCCTCAAAGCGGATGTCGGTGAAATGGAGGTGTGTAGCGAGGCTTCTGTCAGTTTACGAGGTGAGTCGGAAATGGCTGGGGTTGAGCATAGTGGTAGAGCTTCCCCCGCCGCAGAGCCGGCCCCCATAGACAACCAGACCTTAATGCAATTTTTGGAGCGGTTTGAAAATAAATTGGATGCTCAGAGTGGGCAGATGAAGGCGACTGATTAATAAAATGGAGGCCCGGACGAATGAATAAATGGAGGAGAGTACGGCCCATGAAGATGTGCACGAGGCTCAGGAGCCGGGAATGACAATTAAATTAAATTCAGAAGGGAACGTGCAGTGTCCACAGGTAGATATGGAGTGCCAAAATTGTAATAGGGAAAGTTTCCCACCTGCTGGCCTGGAGGTGTATCGGGGCCGGGTGGATGTCAACACCTCAACGGGGGGATGGATTGGAATCCTTGCTGTGCCAGGGCAGTGGTTCAAAGCAAGAGGGGGTAACATTATTGGGGGTCCGTGTGGCGGAACAGGAACAGGTGTGTAGTGATGGACGCCTGTCGGGGCCGCAAATGATTGGGAATGGGGAAGATGTGCATGATGTGACGCAGCGGCTGGGGACCTGGGACAGTCCCAGGGAGGTGGAGTTTGACCGGGCCCAAAAAAGTTTGGGGGAGGCGATGAGGCGGTCCGAGGAGGAGGTTGAAGTGACCGAGGTGACCCTCACCGTGCATAACAATTGGGAACAGGAGGCTCCAAAATTGCAGAACCAGTTGGGTGAGTGTGTTGGCTCCGGGCTGGATTCGGACAGAGAGGGATCGGGAGATAGAGCATCTGAAAATTTGGTCCCCGTAGGGAATTTGGACCAGCTGCAGGGAGGGGCAGAACAACCTGTGGTAGGGGTTGTTACCTGCAGCTGCGGTGATTGGACACTTGGGGCCAAATTTTTTAAAAGGAAATCTAAAATAAAATTAAAATGGGAATGTGATTTGGAGCAGCCATGGAGGGAGTTGGTCCCCGGGCTGTGGAATGTGGACCAGTGGAGGTCATTCGGGATGGCCTCGAGGAAAAGTTGCCCCTTTGAAAATTTGGTGATGCCAGCCAGCTGGGGGGCTGTGCTGGCGAGATTTGGACGTGGGGTCCAGCCTTGGGTGTCGTGGTACGACCTGGGCCCCACGTGGGGGGGGGGGGGGGGTCTGGTGGAGTGTGGCGGCCCTTGTCCGTCGGGGCGCCGCCCGAGCGAGTAGCTCGGGCCGACAGGGTCACCGGACCCTGGTGGGGGTTAAGACCTCCGGGGGGTCCGAGGTGGTTTCTCAAGCCTGGGATGGCATTTATTGAGAACCACTAGGGGGAGATGTTGTGGGTCACGCTTTGGTGGTGGTACCGCGGACGGCCAACATGGGCCTGATGTGGTGACCGCCCGAGCATGCAGCCTGGCACCCTCTCCCCGAGACTCTGGGACAGCCGGCATGTGGTGACCTGCCATGCCGTGCTGGTCTATGAACGCGGATCAATCTGCATGGACAGGGATGGACATAGCCTGCCAAACAACCATTGGGGCATCTGTGGAACGTGATGGTGTGAGGGTGACCTTCCACAGATGTTCAGTTATGATTTGTGGACTCTCGGTTTGGGAAGAGAGCCATGGGAATGTGATCGGGAATGTGTAACGTGCCGAGCATATGGGCCATGCTCGGCTGGCATGTGTATGGCAAAGCATCTTTCTTTGGGGATGTTAGGAAAATGTGAAAAATGTTTGGCATGGGTAATCTGAGGGGTAGATGCAAATTTAAGGGTGAATTTTGTGAAGAGAAATGGTGGTCACTGCACAGTGACACCATTATTGATCCAGGTGTGCTAGACCAGAGTGTTGGAGGCTGTGATAAAATTGATCGGTTAGCAGAACACAGCCTTCAACTGGTTGCGGGGGCGATTGCGCCAATATTTGGGACGCGGGATTATGGGGATGAAGTTGTGTAGTTGCGGGTCAACATGGTGCTATGGGTATCCGAGGTGTGTGGACCATGTCTTCTGGGTGGGTCTCCTGGTGGAGCATGGCTGTCGACTGGACCTTGGTGTGGTCAAGTGTGGTTGGGCACTGGGGGGCTGCGGTTCTGTGGACTGGGGGACGCGGGCGGCGTAGGTGACGTGTGGCGAAAGCCACGCACCGCGACCGTCTCCCCCAGGGCCGAGGTTGTGCGTGCGGTAGTGTTGTTGGCAGCAGGTGCTCACCACATTGGCCAGCTGGGACTGGTGCAGCCATGTTCCTCGCAGGGGGGCCGAAGGATGGATGGTGGGTCGCACCCTTATGGACACTAATGGGCCATGTTGGCATTTTGACTTCTCACCTTGTCCCGATGATCCTTGCATGGCAGAGGTGCGAGCTGTCGTGGCCACAGGTAGTTGTTTAGAACAGTTCACCATTGGATGCGGACCCACATACCTGCCAGTATAGTGGGGAGAAAAGAGAAATTTGGAAGAATTTGATTGGTCCAATGACAAATTTTGGGATTTTGTGGTGGATGGCACTCTTGGACCCGACAAACCTACAACGACCTGCGTTTCAGGTGAGAGGAACCGACGTGTACTGTCCCAGGCTCCAGGACTTGCTCGTTAAATTGGGGACATGTAATTTGGAGTTGGGGGCGGGTGAGAGTGATGACATGACCGGTGAGGGGATTGGAATGTGTGCCACACAGAGTCTTGTGGGTGGCGTTTGTGTTAGTGTTGTGGTGATGGGTTTTCTTGTGGTCGTGAGAGTGGAGATAATGGAGGATGAATGATGATTACTGAGTTTTGAAATGTGCTTCTGGAAATATGTGATTCAACTGTGAACGGGGATTTCACAATAGCAGGCCATGGCAACTTTTTGTAGCATCTTTTGTACCATCTTCTATGGAAATGTGTGAGAATTGAATGGCAGCGGGGGAGGAAATGTGTTTTGGGATCTTGTGGGAGGGGAAGGTATGTGTGCCCGCAGGCACAGATCAAGCTCGGAGGAGCAATGCCTGTGACCCCCCTCTGCGGCAATTACCCCTGGCAGCCGGTGGTATCTGGAAATTGGAGCTCGTCGGTGGAGGGTCTGGTTGGGCTGGTTGGGCCGTGGGGTAAAGGAGACCTCCGGCGACCCATGGAGCTGCGCGGAAGCAGGAGGCAACAGAGCCTGGTGTGTGGAGACCCTCACCGGCGGGGTAACGGCGGAAAGGGCTGTTGGGCTGTCACGGGGCCAAGAGGTAAAGGGGGGGGGGGGGGGGCGGGCAATGCACTTGTGAGTCGGTTGACTTGTGTTTGGGACTGCGGGTACCACAGCCTGAAGCGCCTCACCATCTTAGTTGTGTGGTACCTCCCCGCTGCCCAGTAGAAATGATGCACACACGAATGACATCAATGCCTAGGTCCTGCAGGGGGGGTGAAATAAGTGCTGTAATGATTTTGTGTGATGATTTTTGGAATGAGTATGCGTGGATAAGGGGTTTGTGTTGAATGAATGTGGGCGAAATCCACCGAGCCATGTCACTCACCTGTAACACCTGGACAGGGCCCGCGGAAATTTAGGGGTGCATTGGGATGGCCCCGCAGGTAAGGTTGTATCTTGTGGCATCGACCGGGGGACGCGGTCTGTACAAATGTTTATTGGAGTTTTGAATTTTTGGTTAAGGGCAAGTTTTGTGGTTAAGGTAGATTTTGTGTGTTGTTTGTTTCCTCCCACCACAGGAGCGACGAATGGAAATCATTGTACATATTTGCATGATTGTTAAGGGGATTAGCATGTTAAGGAGAATAGGTAGGAAGTCCGGCTCACTTCCCACAGCCCTCCTGATTTATTTCATAGGTTAATTAAGTGTGAGACTAAGTGTTAAGACTGGAATGGTAGCGCCTGCAGTGAACCTAGCAGGAGCTATGGTTCCATGGGGGGTGCTGTGTTATGAATTTGGGTAGAGGAATATCTAGATAGCCAGATAGATATCTAGCCAGATAGATCTGCATAGGTAGGTATTCGACTGTCGCGATAGGGAATCTACGCTGTAATAAGTTCTGTGTTTTGAGGCGGTTTGTCGGGATAAGAGTATACCTGCGGAAATACCAGGATGTTCGGGTGTTAAACAGTGTAGGCAATAAGATAACACCCCTTGTGTGTCAGACCTGGTAATCATTCCTTTGTCCCTTATGGCAATGCACTCCTATAAACACTTAGATAGGCCCTTAGTGCAACAGTAAATAATTCCCCTCCCATACCACAACGATTTTTGGAAGAAGAACGGGCAGGAAGCCAGATCGGGGCACTGCCGGATGGCCGCCGCCGGCCACACCTCCGGCAGGCCTAGCAACATCGAGTGACACGAGCTATAATCACGCCACAGGGAACGTGTGATTGGTTGGCGCGAACCTCCAGCCAATCAGGGCGGGAGGCGCGAAGACGCAACGGAGGAAGAGGTGGTTCATTGGAGGGAAGTCGCTGGAAGGTTCGGTGAATGGCAGGAAGCTACGAGGCGCTGATTGGGTGGTGCGCCGAGACAGACGTCATAACCCAGGCTACAAAAGGGGGCGCTGCACGACATTTTCAACAGCTCTTAGCCAGCAGCTCTCTCCTGGCTTCCTCGTGCTCTGGGTTTTCATAGCGTGCAGTCGCTTCTCTCTCTTTCTCTCTCTCTCTCTCTCTCTCTCTCTCTCTCTTTCTCTCTCTCTCTCTCCTCTCTCTTCTCTCTTCTCTGCTTCGTTCTGAGTTCGTGTTGGAGATCGCGTTCTTTGTGGTGCGTGGAGCGGTGCTCGGCCCTTCGCGGTGCTGTTGGTGCAGGGAGCAAGTGTTGGTGCTGAGCGGGCGGGACCTCGTGGTGTGCAGCGGAGCGAGTCGCATCAGGGCCTAGCAAGCAAGCGAGCGGGCAAGGGTTTCTCCGCGGCGGAGCTTGGAGCCGCGTGGGGACAAGACGACGGACAGACAAGACCGCACACCACATACACCAAACATAACGAACGTTTCTTTTCGTAATTCATTCCCTCGTCTCGTATCCGAAATCTGTCGTGTGGGGACGTCCCGATTAGGACATTTGTTACCAGCGCATGCTTTTCCTGTCCCACCATCCTTGTGAATAAACCCTTGTATTATTTTTCTATATATACATATATATATATATATATATATATCTATATATATATATATATGAACGCAGTTTCCCATGTGGTTGATTTAACAGGAAAGACTGCAGGGCTCTTGCGCCTCCCTCCATCCCGCGCACTTTTGTGTAGCTTTTTGTTTTTGGAGTCCGCCATTGAGTTTTCGCCTCGCGAGCTAAGGCCTTCGCAATCGGCTTCCGTGACCGTCTGATTTTAATGAAAGGCGGCCACACGACAATATGTTTAAACTTTCCCCTGCAGTGTTTTATTCAATGGTATATTACAACACGCTGTTTTTCTTCCTATTTAAAAGGCTTTTTTCAATTTCCTCTCCAACTCATTCCACTTCAAAAAAAAATTCAATCTCTTACAATTCTTCCTCGCTACATGCTCCAAATTCAAATTCATTCCACCCCTCCTCCATCATTCTTAAACAGATCTCTAACTTGAAAATCACAATAAACCCAATTTGTTATCAATGTTAGTCTTTATTAATCATCCACTTTCTAAATTCACCCTTGCCCCTCCCCTCCAAATCTTCTCCCTTGCCCCTCCCCTCCTAAACTCCCCCCTTGCCCCTCCCCTCCTAAACTCCCCCCTTGCCCCTCCCCTCCTAAACTCCCCCCCTTGCCCCTCCCCTCCTAAACTCCCCCCTCGCCCCTCCCCTCCTAAACTCCCCCCTTGCCCCTCCCCTCCTAAACTCCCCCCTACTCCTCCCCTTCAAATCTCCCCCCATACCATCCCTCTCCAATTCTCCCCCCTCCTTCTCAAAGCTGCCTCCTCCCCACTTCATCTCCCTTCTATCTCATACCTCCATCTCCCCCAACCTTCTACTTTCCTCTGCCCCCTCCCCCCCTCAAAGAACCCCTCTGTGCCTCATCCCATCACCATCAAACCCTTCGTCCTCCAAATCCTTCCCTTTCTTGTAACTCTTCTGTATTCTCTGACACACTATCAACTGCTCTTCCTACCTCCCCCTCTCATCCTTCATCTGACCCTACCCCTCCCCTCCCCTCTCCTGCACCCAATGCTCCCCCTCTCTCCTCATTAACGATATGGACCTCAAACATCCGGGGCCTTCACTCAAACCCGATTGATCTCTCCATTCAGGTTGCTTCTGACAATCCAGACTTGATCTGCTTAACAGAAACTTTCCTCCTTCAAGCGTGCTTCCCCTTCTCTCCCCCATCTTGACTTCCGCTCCCTCTTTTTATATATTTTGTTTGTCTGCTTGATTTGTTTGTGAAGTAAATATCAGCTCTTTCACGAGCCTCGATTCAGTATACAAAAAAAAGAAAAAAAAAAGTCTCCGATTCCTTAATATCTCTTCCTGGTTACTCCCTCCTCCGGTATGATAGACCTGAGCCTCGTCCTGGTGGTGGGGTTCCTATCTTTATCAAAAACTCTCTTCCTCACTCTCCTTGCAATGTCCTCTCTGCACCCCACCCCCGTGAGTACCTCTGGCTAAGGCTTCCTCTCCACTCCCACCTTTTGTTCATGTGTTCTGTACCGTCCTCCAAACAGTGATGACTCCATTTACATGTCGCTGTCTGACAACATGGACCAACTTCTATCAAATCATCCCAACTCTCTCTTCCTCATATGTGGCGACTTCAACTGTCATCATGCCAGCTGGCTGGGTGTGGGTTCCTCTCTCACCAGCCATGGCACCTCAGCAAAGGACCTCTGTGACTCATTGGGACTGACACAATCTGTCAATTCCCCGACCAGGATCTGTCAATGGAGTACCTTCTCTTCGAGACTTGGTTATGACAAACTTCCCTGCAAATGTCTGCTGCTCTTCTTCTGCTCCAATCGGTTAAAGTGTTTAAATGCTTGTTCGGCTAAAGTTTGTAAATTTGTAAAGCTAAAGTAAATGCTAAAGTTTAAAGCAATCGGTTAAATGCTTGTTAAAGTGGACATCTCTCTGGCCATTCTCAGAGAGCCTCCTCAGCGTCGACGAGTCTGGCATTTCACTCAGGCTGACTGGCATGGTCTGCAAGCAGCCATCAATCATCTGGACTGGTCTCCCATCTCTACTGCCTCTGACATCAATTCTTCCTGGGAATTCTTCCAAAGCAAATTGCTCTCTCTCTCGTCTTCAGTTGTCTTACCTTTCCTCCCGTCCATGGTACACTGAATCTTGTGGTGAGGCAGTTGCCTTGAAACAACTTGCCTTTGCCTCTTGGAAGGCAAATCCAACTGAAGGCAATCTCAGTTCCTTCCACCAAGCTCGGAACAAGTGTGTGTCTACCCTCAGGAGTGCCAGGAAGCACTATCTCTCCACACTCAAGAATGAACTCTCAAACCTGTCTCCTTCCTCCAAATCCTGGTGGCATCTGGTCAAATCCGTTTCTGGTGTTTGTTCCCCCTTCATCCCCCCCTTACCTCAAATGGCTACACAGTTGACACCGCACGTGACAAAGCCAAATGCCTTAACTCTGTGTTTGCCTCAAAATCTTGTGTCCCTAACCCATCTCTCTCTGTTCCCACATTACCCAGTCGAACCCAACTGCTCCTGGACTCTGTGTCCTTCTCTCCTGACAAGGTGAAGAAGTTTTTGTCAAACCTCGACTCTGATTCTGCAACTGGACCAGACGGCATCAGCCCACAGGTCCTAAAATCCTGCTCTGCTGCTGTATCTCACCCTCTCTCTGTTGTTTTCACCCTCTCTTTTGCTCAAGGTCATCTGCCAGCATCTTGGAAATCAGCAAACATTACCGCTTTACATAAAAAAGGTACAAAAACAGATCCTTGCAACTACAGACCAATCAGCCTGCTCCCAATTATCAGCAAAGTCATGGAATCCATCATTGCTTCAGATATCAAATCCTTCCTCTTCTCCAATGGCTTGATCTCCGATCATCAATTTGGATTCAGACCAGGTCATTCTACTCTGGACATGTTGCTTCTGCTATCTCAACAATGGATACACAACACAACAACATGCATTTTAAAGGCCATTTTCCCTGCTAGAGTGGGGGTTAGCCTTGTGGTCCCCATGACAATCTTCTCCATTTTGCCCTATTTTCTGCATCTCTCCTTGTTAACCCTTGATCTCCTTGATCCCTGGTGTTGGGCTTGCGGCTAGGGTGCCGGCTTAGGATCCAAGGATCCTGGGTTCGAATCCCGGTCGATCGCTGAATTAACGCCAGGGGGGTTGACTCAGCCTGTCATCCTTCCGAGGTCGGCTAAATGAGTACCAGTTCACTGGTAATTCCCTGTTTGTCGTTAAAGGCGGTAAAAAGGGTTGGCGTCAGGAAGGGCATCCGGCCGTAAAACATTGCTTCAAATAGGGGACCGAAAAACAACAACAACCACGGTTCCCGAAAAAGGCCAACCCCCGCTTTGCGGGGAAAAATGGCCTCTAAAGCTGTTTGTTTTTTTTTTTCTCCTTGTTAACCCCCTTGCCCGCATTTCTTCTTCCACCATCTTTAGCCAAGTCTTTCTCGGTCTTCCCCGTCTTCTACTTCCTTCTACATTCATTTCCATCACTCTTCTCAACCAGTCACTTTCATCCTTCCTCAACACATGACCAAACCATCTCAACCTGGTTCCTCTTCACAGCATCAATCACAGGCTCTATTCCCATCATCTTTCGCAATTCATCATTTGTCTTCATCTCTCTCAACGATACTCTGCACATCCGTCGAACCATTCGCATTTCCACCCTTTCCAACCTTCGTTGCTGCTCTACGTTCATTACCCATGTCTCGCTCCCATAAATCATAACACTTCTCACACATGCAGCATACACCTTTCCCTTCAGCTTCAACGACACTCCCCTCATCGTCAGCACGCCACTCAATTCCCGAAACTTCTTCCATGCACATCTCACTCGAGCAACCGTTGCCGAGTCTGATCCACCTTCTCCATTCAGTATGTATCCGAGGTAGCAAAATGTTTTCACACCTTCCAGCTTCACGCCGTCTCCAAGATCCAACTCAACATTTCCTCCATCTGCAGCTCCCTCTGTGCACACCTTACATTTGAATGTAGCTGCCACACTGGTTAATGACCCTCTCAGACCACTACATTTTTGATGAACCCACTCAGCGCACATTGTACACTGAATGAAGTTCACTCCGACACCCTTCCTGCACACAGCACAGGGCCACTTCCCAGTTCTTTCCACCTCACCACATGCTTTACCACTTGCCATCACCTTCGTCTATCCGATATTCACCTTCAGACCTTTTGTCTCCATACATTCCTTCCACGTGTTCATCTTTTCCTTCAGTCCATCCATACTTTCCGCAATCAACACCAGATCATCTGCATACAACAACTCCCACGGTAAACCCTCCTTTACGTTCTGAGCCAGCACCTCCATCACAGCTACAAATAGTAGTGGACCTAGTACCGACCCCTGATGCACTCCCACCTTCACCTCAAACTCACCACTGTTCCCGTCCTTCGTCCTTACAGCTGTGCGCGCGCTTTTGTACATTGCCATCACTACTCTGATCAACCATTCCTCCACTCCTAACTTCCTCAATGCCCATGTCAATACTTTGCGTGGAACCTGATCGAATGCTTTCTCCAGATCAACAAACCCAAGAAACAACTTCTTCCTCTTCTCCATGTACTTCTCCTGCAACTGCCTCACAATGAAAAGCGCGTCTGTCGTTCCTCTTCCTGGCATGAATCCAAACTGCATTTCGTCGATCTTCACTTTCTTCCTTATCCTCCTCTCCAACACCCTTTCCAATACCTTCATTCCATGCTCCAATAACTTTATCGCTCGGTACGAGCCACACTCCAGAGGGTCACCTTTCCCCTTGTATAGAGGGACGAGAGTACTCAGTTCCCAATCCACAGGAATGCGGCCTTCTTTCACCACTAGATTACAGATCTCTGTCATTCTCTTCACACCCCAACTTCCTGCTGCCTTCAACATATCGCCCACAACCCCCGTCGGCCCTCCCGCTTTTATCGCTTCCTCAACTTCCTTCTCAGTTATCTTCTCTGCCGGTCCTAAAACTGGGTTACTCTCTATGTTGCCATCCCATTCATTCTCTGTATTCAACAGCATTTCCATATATCTTTTCCATCTTCCTTTAATTCCATCTGGGTCGACAACGATTTGTCCCACTTCATCCTTCAAGCAACTCACCCCCATCACATCACACCTCTCTTTCGCTATCTGCTTTGCAATCCTGAATACTGCTTTCTGACCCTCTTCCGAATCCAAGCGTTCTCCGAACATTTTCCGACATGCCTCCTGCGCCTTTGCTACCTCTTTCTTTGCAGCCTTCCTGGCTGCCTTATAACTTTCATGCTCTGCTGTTTCTGCTCCCGTACCCTTCACCTTCTGCCACTCCTTGAACTTCTTCCTCTTCTCGTCAATCCTCTTTCCAACTTCATCATCCCACCACCATGTTTCCGAGTGCCTCGGTGGTCCTTTTGTCCATCCACATACCTCACCAACGGCTCCCAACAGACTAGCTTTCATTGACATCCAACCACTTTCAAGCTCAACCACATCATCCTCGACCCTACTCAGCCTCTCTTTTAATGCCTCCCTTACTGTCACCTCTTTCAACCTCCACACCTTCATTCTCGGTTGGTACTTCACCCGCCGAGCTCTCCTCACGCCTTTCACCCTTACGTCGCAGGCAACCAAGTGGTGCTGTGAAAGCCTCCTCCCCCGGGATCACCTTTGTGTCCCGGAGGTGCCCCCTATCTCGCCTACGCACCATCAGGTAGTCAACGGTTGTCGTCGACCCACCTGACGTGTATGTAACAAGCTTATTATCCTCTTTCTGGAACTGAGTATTACAAATCAACAAATCAGCTCCATCAGCAAACTCCCAAATCCTTTCACCTTCTCCATTTCTCACACCATATCCGTAACCCCCATGAACTCCGTCAAAACCATCCATACTCCTTCCCACATGTCCATTTAGGTCTCCTCCTACCACAACAACTTCCTCATCTTTCACGTTTTCCATCAGCTTCTCTATCGCAAACCAGAACTTGTCCTTCTCTTCAATGGAGGTCCTAAATGGATGGAGGTCCTAAATGCCAAACAGGAAATCAGAGCTGTCTCCTTTGACATATCACGTGCCTTTAATACGGTCTGGCACCCAGCTCTGCTTCCCAAACTCTCCTCCTATGGTATCCATGGAAATCTCCACGCTTGGCTTGTGGACTTCCTCTCTGGTCGAGTGGTCGTAGTCAACGTGTGGCCCTGAATGGATTTCTCTCATCGCCCCTTCCTGTTCTGGCTGGAGTTCCCCAAGGTAGTGTTCTGGGCCCTGTGCTTTTTCTGGACTTCATCAATGATCTATCAACTCTCTGGAAAATCCTCTCTATCTCTTTGCTGATGACTCCTCTCTCTGCCTCTCCATTCCTCATCCCTCAGATCGGCAGTCTGCAGCCTCCTCACTCTCTGCAGACCTGGACAAAATCACAGACTGGTCAAACAAGTGGGACATGTCTTTCAATCCTGACAAATCTCACACTCTTACTATGTCTCTCCGAGAAGACCGACTGGAAAACCCTCCCATCTAATTTCTCAACAATCCTCTCCAAGAAGTTCTGTCGCTCAAGCTTTTGGGTCTCATTATCTGCCATGATCTTTCTTGGGAAAACCACATTTCCAAGCTGGCCTCCAAAGCCAGTCGCCGACTGGGCATCCTCTGTCGTGCGAAGTCCTTCCTTGGCACACCTGAGCTCCTTAACACATACAAGGCTTTCATCTGAAGCTCAATGGAATACTGTTCCCCCCTCTGGGCCGGTGCTCCTGCCTAGCTCGAATAGCTCGACTCGACACCTATCTCGACTTCACGCTGTTGAAACCAAAGCTTTCAGACTCATTGGAATCTCCTGCGATGAAGCTAACTCCGAGGGCCTTTCACTCACTCACCGCAGGCAGGTTGGTGGTCTTTCTGTCTTCTACCGACTCCTCTCCAGCCTTGCTCCCCCAACTCTCTCTGTGCTGTCCCCCAAATATTCCTACAGGTCGCACAAGATCTGCCAGCAACCCTCTTATGGTTAAACTGCCAAAATCTAGGGTCTCTGCTCACCTTCACTCTTTTATTCTCCTTTTTCCCCGCCTCTGGAACAAACTCCCCCACTCCCTTCAATCCCACTCCTCCCTCCAGGTCTTTAAAACAGCTGTTCACCACCATCTCTTATCTTCCCCCATCCAAAACCTTGATCTTTTCTACGCCCGCTAATTCACCCCAGATACACTTTTTCGAAATTCCAACTTCTTTCCTGGAAGTCCTTGCAGTGTCCATATGTTTTATACCTCTCCCACCTCCCCCAAGCCCTCTCCCTCCCACAGTTCTCTCGATGTCCCTGCTCTCAAATGTTGCGTTTGTGTCCTTCGCCCTCTCTCCCCATCTTGTCTACCGCTCCCCTTATTTGGTGTTTTATGTGTTGGTCTGTGTCGGTTTGACTTTTTGTGCGATTAATTTTAGCTCTTTCACGAGCCTCGATCTTGTGTATACAAAAAAAAAAAAACAACAATCGACGAAAACGCTTCTGCAAATCTTAAACCACGTGCCCATGCACAGTATGACGTCACATGAGGTGATGGGGAAGCCGGTAATACTTTACAATCCAATACAATGGTGTGGAGTGTTTCTATTCCAGTTATATTGTCCTGCATATTGGATTCTAAATGGTTTATAGTTGTGTTTTGTACGGGTGCAGCAAAGTCTCGGAGCCTTTTGTGCATGCTGATGAGAAACAGGGATTTTTAAAGCCACACTGCATTGAATCCTTATCACATTTTGGCGTTCGAAATCCTGTCATCCTCAGGCTCCAGAGGTGACGACGTCATGCTGGTTTTATTACATCATGTTCTAGCACAATGTGACATCACTGCAACAGAGTCTACGTCACCTCGCACAAGATTCAATAAAGTGCACCTTTAAGTGGCCTAAAGGGCCATAACATTTGGCTGGGCACTTAGTACTAGGAGTGCAGTCCTAGAAACAAAATATAACGTATAATAGGCGGCCAATTTATTTTTCTGGTTCATTCCAATATTTGCAAGTAAAGTGCAAACAACGTTTCATGATTGAAGAGCCCCTTTAAAGTATGTACGCAACCATAAATTGAGAGATTATGAACCCCCCTTTCATTCAAGAAAAACAATGGTATTATAATCATAAACACAGGCTCGAATGCGAGTGTAGTCACTGTGTGTACCGAAAGACACTTGCAATGCATAGGCCTAGGCCTACACTAAATCGTAAATGACGTTTGTGTCATGTATAAAATGTGGGCTATCCCCCTCCCCCTCCTGGGATGCGAGCACAATTGTTTATGTATAGACTTATTTCGGGGTCTAGCAGAAACATGCCTGCCATAAATAAAAATAAATTGGCCAAAATTCTACGAAACACCGACGTACAGTGGCAAGTGCATTTGTACACAACACTCAGTAGCTGCAGCCTGCGTGTCTGTGGCTACGCCATGATACAGGCACAAGGCGATCGGGTTTTTACCGTTTTATCGATCAAACAAAGTCACCACTGCAATAACACAATAACACGGAAGTCTCTCCTCAGTGAAAGACACATGAAAGCCCACTTGGAGTTTGCAAAAAAGCACCTAAAGGACTCTCAGACTGTGAGAAACAAGATTCTGTGGTCTGATGAAACCAAGATTGAACTGTTTGGCTTCCGTCTTGCCACTCTGCCATAAAGCCCAGATCGGTGGAGTGTTGCAGTGATGGTTGTCCTTCTGGAAGTTTCTCCCATCTCCACACAGGATCTCTGGAGCTCAGCCAGAGTGACCATCGGGTTCTTGGTCACCTCTCTTACCAAGGCCCTGCTCCCTCGATTGCTTAGTTTGGCCGGGCGGCCAGCTCTAGGAAGAGTCCTGGTTGTTCCAAACTTCTTCCTTTTAAGAATTATGGAGGCTACTGTGCTCTTGGGAACCTTCAATGCAGCAGAAATGTTTTTGTAGGCTTCCCCAGATCTGTGCCTCGACACAATCCTATCTCTGAGCTCTGCGGGCAGTTCCTTCGACCTCATGGCTTGGTTTTTGCTCCGATATGTATTGTCAGCTGTGAGACCTTATATAGACAGGTGTGTGCCTTTCCAAATCATGTCCAATCAATTGAACTTACCACAGGTGGACTCCAATCAAGGTGTAGAAACATCTCAAAGATGATCAAGAGAAATGGGAGGCACCTGAGCTAAATTTCAAGTGTCATAGCAAAGGGTATGAATACTTATGTCAATGTGATATTTCAGTTTTTTCTTTTTAATAAATTTGCAAAACTTTCTAAAATCCTGTTTTCTCTTTGTCATTATGGGGTATTGAGTGTAGATTGATGATGGAAAAAATGAATTTAAACGATTTCAGCATAAGGCTGCAACATAACAAAATGTGAAAAAAGTGAAGGGGTCTGAATACTTTCTGAATGCACTATCTCTCAATGGTGAAGAATCACTTTTAAAATTATAGTAGCCGGATCCGAATCCAGATCTTCACCAAAATCTAATCATTTCGTCCTTGTCACATACGCTACATCTCTGCCAAATTTCGCCCGAATCCATCTGCAACTTTTTGAGATATCTTGTTCACAAAAATGACAGACAGACACAGGGGTGAAAACAAAACCTCCATCCACCATTGGTGGCAGAAGTAAAAACGTGAAACGCAAGGACAAAAACGTGAAACGTAAAGACTCTTGCCTTGCTCGCCAGCTGTGCTTGTTGTTGGTGATATTGCCAAACTGGTGTTGCCCAAGCAAGACCGGTATTCTCACCAAGGACGGTACTTGGTAAATTCAAAGTCTATGCAGGTTGGTTCACAAATTACATCCACAATGAAAGTGCAATTACATGCATGAGGGATTTAAGGGGCAAAAGGGACAGGCAGACAGGAACACCGAGTATAACAGATGAAAAACACACGACTTAAACAATTAAACAGTCGTGGAAACAAAGCAATTCGAGATGAAAACTTGGCAAGTGCATGTACTCCTTGATGCGACACACACCCACCCACAGCTCAGAACACATGAGGGGTGAATGTGCAACCTCAATTTCCAACCTTCTATTGATTTGTCAGAAATTGTTAAAAAGCGGAGTCAAGAGTGCGTGACCATCTGTGTCACGTGCTCACTTTTATTCCTGGTAAAAAGAGTAAAGCTCGTGTTTCACTGGATAAACAATTAAACACAAGAGCAAAAAAAAAGAATCGCATCATCAAGTCGTAAGGCATCACCTGAAAAGCCTGAGTCGTTGCAGGTGTTGGGGGAGGTGGTGGTGGAGGCGGTGGAGGTGGCGGTACTTCCTGCTGTCGCTGGGTGTACCCAAATTCGGTGTGGGCCGTGGCAGCGGTCGCCGCCACGGCCGCCGCCTGATACCCTGCGTAAGCCGCACGGGCTGCCGGCGCAGCCGCGGCCACGTACGCGGTTGGAGCCGGGTGCGAAACGATCGGCGCCTGATGCACCGTGTAACTGACGGCCGTGGAGGGATGCGAGTAGGCGACGGCCGATGGCTGCGCACTGACACGCATTCACAAGCGGGAGAACGACAGGCCGGACATCGTTAAATGACAGGCTCGTCTGAAGCAATTGAGCTCCATATCGTCCCATTAATTCCATCTCCATAAAAACAGGTTGGGAGGCACACACACGTTTTCAAAATGAAAGGATCACAAGCAAGCCCGGGTGCCCAGCAAGGCAAGGCTATGGACTACCTGAGCAAACGGTGCTGCACTCATTAATCGAACATGAATGTCCAATTTATAACCAGGTTTTTAATAACTTGCACATTTTGTATGCAAACCTGGCAGGATAAATGAGCCCCAATACCCCCTTCATATACCCCATTCTCCTCTAATCTTCCCCCGCCCACCATTCTAGTGTTTCAACAACTCCATACTTCCTTTTCTCTCTAATCTTTACTCTTACCTTGCACTTTTCAAATGTACACCCCAAATGTATATGAAATATGAAGCATCCATTACTATAACAATGCAAACACTCCGACGTATGTATGTTTTTTTGGGGAAAATAATACTATTGTGTAATACAGGTGTGTAACACTAAAGGAAACAAAGAATATGCTGATTGTTCCATACACCTCTAAATGTACAACCTACTTGTAAAACCAAGGAGGTGAGGGAAAAGGACAGGTAAGGGGTTAGAAGAAATGGTAAATAAAAGGGGAAAAGAGGAAGAAGGTAAACAAGGAGGTGTGTGGGTGGTGATATGGGAGGGGTAGTGGTGAATCAAGGGGGGAGGGAAGAATTGGTAAGGGAGAGGAGGAGTGGGATGGCAAATCTGGGAGTTGGGGAGGAGGATGGGGCAGCGTATCTGAGAAGGGGGAGGGGGAAGGCAGGGTGGGCCAAATCGAGGGGGAAGGCGTTCGACCAATTGAGGGCCGGGGGTGCAAACAAGTGGGGGGGGGGGGGGGGGAAGAGGGAGGAAAACTGTAACTGGAGGTGTGCGGCTAATGTGAGGAGGGGGGGGGGACAATGGGGGAAGAAGAGGGCAAGCATTGGGGAGACGGTAGCCGGAAGGCATGCAGACAATGGCAGGAGGGGAGATGTAAGGCATAAGGCATACGGACAATGGGGTGCTGAAAAGTGGAGCTGAAAGCCGTACAGCCAACGGACGGGGGAGCTGGAAGGCATGCGGAGAGTGCGGGGGGGGGGGGGGTGAGGGGAGGGGAGGGAAGGGAAAAGAGCTGGAAGGCATGCGGAGGGTGGGGGGGGAGGGAAGGGAAAAGAGCTGGAAGGCATGCGGACAATGGGTAGAGGGGAGCTTGATGGGGTGCGGACAATGGGGAGAGGGTAGCTAGAAGGCATGCAGACAATGGGGAGAAGGTAGTGGAAGGCATGCAGACAATGTGGGAGTGGAGCTGAAAGGCGTACAGCCAATGGAAGGGGGAACTGGACGGCATGCGGACAGTGGGGGGTGGGGAGGGAGGGAGGGGAAAGGAGCTGGAAGGCGTGCAGACAATGGGGGGGGGGGGGGGAAGGAGGGGAAAAGAGCTGGAAGGCGTGCGGACAATGGGGAGAGGGGAGCTAGAAGGCGTGCGGACAATGGGCAGAGTATTTTTTTTGGGGGGGGGGGGGGGGGGTAACTAAATCGAGGCTCGTGAAAGAGCTAACATTTATCACACAAACAAATCAAACAGACAAACAAAATATATAAAAGGAGGGAGCGGAAGACAAGATGGGGAGAGAAGGGAAAGCACACAAACAAAACATTTGAGAGCAGGCACATCGGGAGATGTGTGGGAGGGAGAGGGCTTGGGGGGAGGAGGCTTGGGGGGAGGAGGCGTGGGAAGGGGGGAGGGTGGGAGAAGTATAAAACACAAGGACACCAAGGACTTCCAGGACAGAAATTGGTATTTCAAAAAAGTGGATTTGGGGTGAAATTAGCGGGGGTAGAAAAGATCAAGGTTTTGGATGGGGGAAGATAAGAGACGGTGTTGAACAGCTGTTTTAAAGACCTGGAGGGAGGAGTGGGATTGAAGAGTGAAGGATAGCTAGAAGTGAAGGATAGCTATAAGGCGTAAAAACAAGGGGGAGAGGGGAGCTGGACAGGGGTGCGGACAATGGGGAGAGGGGAGCTGGAAGGCGTGCTGACAACGGGGAGGGGAGCTGGAAGGCGTGCTGACAATGGGGGGAGGGGAGCTGGACGGGGTGCGGACAATGGGGAGAGGGGAGCTGGAAGGCATGCGGAGAGTGCGGGGGGGGGGGGGGGTGAGGGGAGGGGAGGGAAGGGAAAAGAGCTGGAAGGCATGCGGAGGGTGGGGGGGGGGGGGGGAGGGAAGGGAAAAGAGCTGGAAGGCATGCGGACAATGGGTAGAGGGGAGCTTGATGGGGTGCGGACAATGGGGAGAGGGTAGCTAGAAGGCATGCAGACAATGGGGAGAAGGTAGTGGAAGGCATGCAGACAATGTGGGAGTGGAGCTGAAAGGCGTACAGCCAATGGAAGGGGGAACTGGACGGCATGCGGACAGTGGGGGGTGGGGAGGGAGGGAGGGGAAAGGAGCTGGAAGGCGTGCAGACAATGGGGGGGGGGGGGGAAGGAGGGGAAAAGAGCTGGAAGGCGTGCGGACAATGGGGAGAGGGGAGCTAGAAGGCGTGCGGACAATGGGCAGAGTATTTTTTTTTGGGGGGGGGGGGGGGTAACTAAATCGAGGCTCGTGAAAGAGCTAACATTTATCACACAAACAAATCAAACAGACAAACAAAATATATAAAAGGAGGGAGCGGAAGACAAGATGGGGAGAGAAGGGAAAGCACACAAACAAAACATTTGAGAGCAGGCACATCGGGAGATGTGTGGGAGGGAGAGGGCTTGGGGGGAGGAGGCTTGGGGGGAGGAGGCGTGGGAAGGGGGGAGGGTGGGAGAAGTATAAAACACAAGGACACCAAGGACTTCCAGGACAGAAATTGGTATTTCAAAAAAGTGGATTTGGGGTGAAATTAGCGGGGGTAGAAAAGATCAAGGTTTTGGATGGGGGAAGATAAGAGACGGTGGTGAACAGCTGTTTTAAAGACCTGGAGGGAGGAGTGGGATTGAAGAGTGAAGGATAGCTAGAAGTGAAGGATAGCTAGAAGGCGTAAAAACAAGGGGGAGAGGGGAGCTGGACAGGGGTGCGGACAATGGGGAGAGGGGAGCTGGACGGGGTGCGGACAATGGGGAGAGGGGAGCTGGAAGGCGTGCTGACAACGGGGAGGGGAGCTGGAAGGCGTGCTGACAATGGGGGGAGGGGAGCTGGACGGGGTGCGGACAATGGGGAGAGGGGAGCTGGAAGGCGTGCGGACAGTGGGGAGAGGGGAGCTGTACGGCATGCAGACAGTGGGGGTGGGGGGGCCGGGAGGGGAAAAGAGCTGGAAGGCATGCGGACAATGGGGAGAGGGGAGCTGGACGGGGTGCGGACAATGGGGAGAGGGGAGTTGGAAGGCGTGCTGACAATGGGTAGAGGGGATCTGGAAGGCGTGCTGACAATGGGGAGAGGGAGCTGGAAGGCGTGCTGACAATGGGGAGAGGGAGCTGGAAGGCGTGCTGACAATGGGGAGAGGAGAGCTGGAAGGCTTGCTGACAATGGGGAGAGGGGAGCTGGAAGGCGTGCGGACAATGGGGAGAGGGGAGCTGGAAGGCGTGCTGACAATGGGGAGAGGGGATCTGGAAGGCGTGCTGACAATGGGGAGAGGGGAGTTGGAAGGCGTGCTGACAATGGGGAGAGGGGATCTGGAAGGCGTGCTGACATTGGGGAGAGGGGATCTGGAAGGCGTGCTGACATTGGGGAGAGGGGATCTGGAAGGCGTGCTGACAATGGGGAGAGGGAGCTGGAAGGCGTGCTGACAATGGGGAGAGGGAGCTGGAAGGCGTGCTGACAATGGGGAGAGGGAGCTGGAAGGCGTGCTGACAATGGGGAGAGGGGAGCTGGAAGGCTTGCAGACAATGGGGAGAGGGGAGCTGGAAGGCGTGCGGACAATGGGGAGAGGGGATCTGGAAGGCGTGCTGACAATGGGGAGGGGAGCTGGAAGACGTGCGGACAATGGGGAGAGGGGAGCTGAAAGGCGTGCGGACAATGGGGAGAGGGGAGCTGAACCGGGTGAGAACAATGGGGAGAGGTTAGCTACAAGGCATGCGGACAATGGGAAGAGGGGGCTGGAAGGCGTGTGGACAATGGGAAAAGGGGTGCTGGAAGGCGTGCGGACAATGGGGAGAAGGAAGCTGGATGGGGTGCGGACAATGGGGAGAGGTTAGCTCAATGGGGAGAGGTGAGCTGGCCGGGGTGCGGACAATGGGGAGAGGGTAGCTGGACGGGGTGCAGACAATGGGGAGAGGGTAGCTGGAAGACGTGCGGACAATGAGGAGAGGGGAGTTGGAAGGCGTGCGGACAATTGGGAGAGGGGAGCTGGAAGGCGTGCTGACAATGGGGAGAGGGGAGCTGGAAGGCGTGCTGACAATGGGGAGAGGGGATCTGGAAGGCGTGCTGACATTGGGGAGAGGGGATCTGCAAAGGCGTGATGACAATGGGGAGAGGGAGCTGGAAGGCGTGCTGAAAATGGGGAGAGGGAGCTGGAAGGCGTGCTGACAATGGGGAGAGGGGAGCTGGAAGGCATGCGGACAATGGGGAGAGGGGAGCTGGAAGGCGTGCGGACAATGGGGAGAGGGGAGCTGGAAGGCGTGCGGACAATGGGGAGAGGGGAGCTGGAAGGCGTGCGGACAATGGGGAGAGGGGAGCTGGAAGGCGTGCGGACAATGGGGAGAGGGGAGCTGGAAGGCGTGCGGGCAATGGGAACAGGGGAGCTGGATGGGGTGCGGACAATGGGGAGAGGCGAGCTGGATGGGGTGCGGACAATGGGGAGAGGGGAGCTGGAAGGCGTGCGGACAATGGGGAGAGGGGATCTGGAAGGCGTGCGGACAATGGGGAGAGGGGATCTGGAAGGCGTGCGGACAATGGGGAGAGGGGAGCTGGAAGGCGTGCAGACAATGGGGAGAGGGGAGCTGGAAGGCGTGCGGACAATGGGGAGAGGGGAGCTGGACGGGTTGCGGACAATGGGGAGAGGGGAGCTAGACGGGGTGCGGACAATGGGAAGAGGGGAGCTGGATGGGGTGCGGACAATGGGGAGAGGCGAGCTGGATGGGGTGCGGACAATGGGGAGAGGCGAGCTGGATGGGGTGCGGACAATGGGGAGAGGCGAGCTGGACGGGGTGCGGACAATGGGGAGAGGCGAGCTGGACGGGGTGCGGACAATGGGGAGAGGGGAGCTGGACGGGGTGCGGACAATGGGGAGAGGGGAGAGGGGAGCTGGACGGGGTGCGGACAATGGGGAGAGGGGAGCTGGACGGGTTGCGGACAATGGGGAGAGGGGAGCTAGACGGGGTGCGGACAATGGGGAGAAGATAGCTGGAAGGCGTGAGGACAATGGGGAGAGGGTAGCTAGAAGGCGTGCAGACAATGGGGAGAGGGGAGCTGGACAGGGTGCGGACAATGGGGAGAGGGGACCTGGACGTGGTGCAGACAATGGGGAGAGGGGAGCTGGACGGGGTGCAGACAATGGGGAGAGTGGATCTGGAAGGCGTGCTGACAATGGGGAGAGGGGAGCTGGAAGGCGTGCGGACAATGGGGAGAGGGGAGCTGGACGGGGTGCTGACAATGGGGAGAGGGGAGCTGGATGGGGTGCGGACAATGGGGAGAGGGTAGCTGGAAAACGTGCGGACAATAGGGAGAGGGGAGCTGGAAGGCGTGCGGACAATGGGGAGAGGGGAGCTGGACAGGGTGCGGACAATGGAGAGAGGGGAGCTGGACGGGGTGCGGACAATGGGGAGAGGGGAGCTGTACGGGGTGCGGACAATGGGGAGAGGATAGCTGGAAAACGTGCGGACAATGGGGAGAGGGGATCTGGAAGGCGTGCGGACAATGGGGAGAGGGGATCTGGAAGTCGTGCTGACAATGGGGAGAGGGAAAGTGGAAGGCGTTCGGACAATGGGGAGAGGGGAGGTGGAAGGCGTTCGGACAATGGGGAGAGGGGAGGTGGAAGGCGTTCGGACAATGGGGAGAGGGGATCTGGAAGGCGTGCTGACAATGGGGAGAGGGGATCTGGAAGGCGTGCTGACAATGGGGAGAGGGGAGTTGGAAGGCGTGCTGACAATGGGTAGAGGGGATCTGGAAGGCGTGCTGACAATGGGGAGAGGGAGCTGGAAGGCGTGCTGACAATGGGGAGAGGGGAGCTGGAAGGCGTGCTGACAATGGGGAGAGGGGAGCTGGAAGGCATGCGGACAATGGGGAGAGGGGAGCTGGAAGGCGTGCTGACAATGGGGAGAGGGGATCTGGAAGGCGTGCTGACAATGGGTAGAGGGGAGTTGGAAGGCGTGCTGACAATGGGGAGGGGATCTGGAAGGCGTGCTGACATTGGGGAGAGGGGATCTGGAAGGCGTGCTGACAATGGGGAGAGGGAGCTGGAAGGCGTGCTGACAATCGGGAGAGGGAGCTGGATGGTGTGCTGACAATGGGGAGAGGGGGCTGGCAGGCGTGCTGACAATGGGGAGAGGGGAGCTGGAAGGCGTGCTGACAATGGGGAGAGGGGAGCTGGAAGGCGTGCTGACAATGGGGAGAGGGGAGCTGGAAGGCATGCGGACAATGGGGATAAGGGAGCTGGAAGGCGTGCGGACAATGGGGAGAGGGAATCTGGAAGGCGTGCTAACAATGGGGAGAGGGGAGCTGGAAGACGTGCGGACAATGGGGAGAGGGGAGCTGGAAGGCGTGCTGACAATGGGGAGAGGGGAGCTGGAAGGCGTGCTGACAATGGGGAGAGGGGAGCTGGAAGGCATGCGGACAATGGGGATAAGGGAGCTGGAAGGCGTGCGGACAATGGGGAGAGGGAATCTGGATGGGGTGCGGACAATGGGGAGAGGGTAGCTGGAAAACGTGCGGACAATAGGGAGAGGGGAGCTGGAAGGCGTGCGGACAATGGGGAGAGGGGAGCTGGACAGGGTGCGGACAATGGAGAGAGGGGAGCTGGACGGGGTGCGGACAATGGGGAGAGGGGAGCTGTACGGGGTGCGGACAATGGGGAGAGGATAGCTGGAAAACGTGCGGACAATGGGGAGAGGGGATCTGGAAGGCGTGCGGACAATGGGGAGAGGGGATCTGGAAGTCGTGCTGACAATGGGGAGAGGGAAAGTGGAAGGCGTTCGGACAATGGGGAGAGGGGAGGTGGAAGGCGTTCGGACAATGGGGAGAGGGGAGCTGGACGGGGTGCGGACAATGGGGAGAGGGGAGCTGGAAGGCGTGCTGACAACGGGGAGGGGAGCTGGAAGGCGTGCTGACAATGGGGGGAGGGGAGCTGGACGGGGTGCGGACAATGGGGAGAGGGGAGCTGGAAGGCGTGCGGACAGTGGGGAGAGGGGAGCTGTACGGCATGCAGACAGTGGGGGTGGGGGGGCCGGGAGGGGAAAAGAGCTGGAAGGCATGCGGACAATGGGGAGAGGGGAGCTGGACGGGGTGCGGACAATGGGGAGAGGGGAGTTGGAAGGCGTGCTGACAATGGGTAGAGGGGATCTGGAAGGCGTGCTGACAATGGGGAGAGGGAGCTGGAAGGCGTGCTGACAATGGGGAGAGGGAGCTGGAAGGCGCGCTGACAATGGGGAGAGGAGAGCTGGAAGGCTTGCTGACAATGGGGAGAGGGGAGCTGGAAGGCGTGCGGACAATGGGGAGAGGGGAGCTGGAAGGCGTGCTGACAATGGGGAGAGGGGATCTGGAAGGCGTGCTGACAATGGGGAGAGGGGAGTTGGAAGGCGTGCTGACAATGGGGAGAGGGGATCTGGAAGGCGTGCTGACATTGGGGAGAGGGGATCTGGAAGGCGTGCTGACATTGGGGAGAGGGGATCTGGAAGGCGTGCTGACAATGGGGAGAGGGAGCTGGAAGGCGTGCTGACAATGGGGAGAGGGAGCTGGAAGGCGTGCTGACAATGGGGAGAGGGAGCTGGAAGGCGTGCTGACAATGGGGAGAGGGGAGCTGGAAGGCTTGCAGACAATGGGGAGAGGGGAGCTGGAAGGCGTGCGGACAATGGGGAGAGGGGATCTGGAAGGCGTGCTGACAATGGGGAGGGGAGCTGGAAGACGTGCGGACAATGGGGAGAGGGGAGCTGAAAGGCGTGCGGACAATGGGGAGAGGGGAGCTGAACCGGGTGAGAACAATGGGGAGAGGTTAGCTACAAGGCATGCGGACAATGGGAAGAGGGGGCTGGAAGGCGTGTGGACAATGGGAAAAGGGGTGCTGGAAGGCGTGCGGACAATGGGGAGAAGGAAGCTGGATGGGGTGCGGACAATGGGGAGAGGTTAGCTCAATGGGGAGAGGTGAGCTGGCCGGGGTGCGGACAATGGGGAGAGGGTAGCTGGACGGGGTGCAGACAATGGGGAGAGGGTAGCTGGAAGACGTGCGGACAATGAGGAGAGGGGAGTTGGAAGGCGTGCGGACAATGGGGAGAGGGGATCTGGAAGGCATGCGGACAATGGGGAGAGGGGAGCTGGAAGGCGTGCGGACAATGGGGAGAGGGGAGCTGGAAGGCGTGCGGACATTGGGGAGAGGGGATCTGCAAAGGCGTGATGACAATGGGGAGAGGGGAGCTGGAAGGCGTGCGGACAATGGGGAGAGGGGAGCTGGAAGGCGTGCGGGCAATGGGAACAGGGGAGCTGGATGGGGTGCGGACAATGGGGAGAGGCGAGCTGGATGGGGTGCGGACAATGGGGAGAGGGGAGCTGGAAGGCGTGCGGACAATGGGGAGAGGGGATCTGGAAGGCGTGCGGACAATGGGGAGAGGGGATCTGGAAGGCGTGCGGACAATGGGGAGAGGGGAGCTGGAAGGCGTGCAGACAATGGGGAGAGGGGAGCTGGAAGGCGTGCGGACAATGGGGAGAGGGGAGCTGGACGGGTTGCGGACAATGGGGAGAGGGGAGCTAGACGGGGTGCGGACAATGGGAAGAGGGGAGCTGGATGGGGTGCGGACAATGGGGAGAGGCGAGCTGGATGGGGTGCGGACAATGGGGAGAGGCGAGCTGGATGGGGTGCGGACAATGGGGAGAGGCGAGCTGGACGGGGTGCGGACAATGGGGAGAGGCGAGCTGGACGGGGTGCGGACAATGGGGAGAGGGGAGCTGGACGGGGTGCGGACAATGGGGAGAGGGGAGAGGGGAGCTGGACGGGGTGCGGACAATGGGGAGAGGGGAGCTGGACGGGTTGCGGACAATGGGGAGAGGGGAGCTAGACGACGGGGTGCGGACAATGGGGAGAAGATAGCTGGAAGGCGTGAGGACAATGGGGAGAGGGTAGCTAGAAGGCGTGCAGACAATGGGGAGAGGGGAGCTGGACAGGGTGCGGACAATGGGGAGAGGGGACCTGGACGTGGTGCAGACAATGGGGAGAGGGGAGCTGGACGGGGTGCAGACAATGGGGAGAGTGGATCTGGAAGGCGTGCTGACAATGGGGAGAGGGGAGCTGGAAGGCGTGCGGACAATGGGGAGAGGGGAGCTGGACGGGGTGCTGACAATGGGGAGAGGGGAGCTGGATGGGGTGCGGACAATGGGGAGAGGGTAGCTGGAAAACGTGCGGTCAATAGGGAGAGGGGAGCTGGAAGGCGTGCGGACAATGGGGAGAGGGGAGCTGGACAGGGTGCGGACAATGGAGAGAGGGGAGCTGGACGGGGTGCGGACAATGGGGAGAGGGGAGCTGTACGGGGTGCGGACAATGGGGAGAGGATAGCTGGAAAACGTGCGGACAATGGGGAGAGGGGATCTGGAAGGCGTGCGGACAATGGGGAGAGGGGATCTGGAAGTCGTGCTGACAATGGGGAGAGGGAAAGTGGAAGGCGTTCGGACAATGGGGAGAGGGGAGGTGGAAGGCGTTCGGACAATGGGGAGAGGGGAGGTGGAAGGCGTTCGGACAATGGGGAGAGGGGATCTGGAAGGCGTGCTGACAATGGGGAGAGGGGATCTGGAAGGCGTGCTGACAATGGGGAGAGGGGAGTTGGAAGGCGTGCTGACAATGGGTAGAGGGGATCTGGAAGGCGTGCTGACAATGGGGAGAGGGAGCTGGAAGGCGTGCTGACAATGGGGAGAGGGGAGCTGGAAGGCGTGCTGACAATGGGGAGAGGGGGAGCTGGAAGGCATGCGGACAATGGGGAGAGGGGAGCTGGAAGGCGTGCTGACAATGGGGAGAGGGGATCTGGAAGGCGTGCTGACAATGGGTAGAGGGGAGTTGGAAGGCGTGCTGACAATGGGGAGGGGATCTGGAAGGCGTGCTGACATTGGGGAGAGGGGATCTGGAAGGCGTGCTGACAATGGGGAGAGGGAGCTGGAAGGCGTGCTGACAATCGGAGAGGGAGCTGGATGGTGTGCTGACAATGGGGAGAGGGAGCTGGCAGGCGTGCTGACAATGGGGAGAGGGGAGCTGGAAGGCGTGCTGACAATGGGGAGAGGGGAGCTGGAAGGCGTGCTGACAATGGGGAGAGGGGAGCTGGAAGGCATGCGGACAATGGGGATAAGGGAGCTGGAAGGCGTGCGGACAATGGGGAGAGGGAATCTGGAAGGCGTGCTAACAATGGGGAGAGGGGAGCTGGAAGACGTGCGGACAATGGGGAGAGGGGAGCTGGAAGGCGTGCTGACAATGGGGAGAGGGGAGCTGGAAGGCGTGCTGACAATGGGGAGAGGGGAGCTGGAAGGCATGCGGACAATGGGGATAAGGGAGCTGGAAGGCGTGCGGACAATGGGGAGAGGGAATCTGGATGGGGTGCGGACAATGGGGGAGAGGGTAGCTGGAAAACGTGCGGACAATAGGGAGAGGGGAGCTGGAAGGCGTGCGGACAATGGGGAGAGGGGAGCTGGACAGGGTGCGGACAATGGAGAGAGGGGAGCTGGACGGGGTGCGGACAATGGGGAGAGGGGAGCTGTACGGGGTGCGGACAATGGGGAGAGGATAGCTGGAAAACGTGCGGGACAATGGGGAGAGGGGATCTGGAAGGCGTGCGGACAATGGGGAGAGGGGATCTGGAAGTCGTGCTGACAATGGGGAGAGGGAAAGTGGAAGGCGTTCGGACAATGGGGAGAGGGGAGGTGGAAGGCGTTCGGACAATGGGGAGAGGGGAGGTGGAAGGCGTTCGGACAATGGGGAGAGGGGATCTGGAAGGCGTGCTGACAATGGGGAGAGGGGATCTGGAAGGCGTGCTGACAATGGGGAGAGGGGAGTTGGAAGGCGTGCTGACAATGGGTAGAGGGGATCTGGAAGGCGTGCTGACAATGGGGAGAGGGAGCTGGAAGGCGTGCTGACAATGGGGAGAGGGGAGCTGGAAGGCGTGCTGACAATGGGGAGAGGGGAGCTGGAAGGCATGCGGACAATGGGGAGAGGGGAGCTGGAAGGCGTGCTGACAATGGGGAGAGGGGATCTGGAAGGCGTGCTGACAATGGGTAGAGGGGAGTTGGAAGGCGTGCTGACAATGGGGAGGGGATCTGGAAGGCGTGCTGACATTGGGGAGAGGGGATCTGGAAGGCGTGCTGACAATGGGGAGAGGGAGCTGGAAGGCGTGCTGACAATCGGGAGAGGGAGCTGGATGGTGTGCTGACAATGGGGAGAGGGAGCTGGCAGGCGTGCTGACAATGGGGAGAGGGGAGCTGGAAGGCGTGCTGACAATGGGGAGAGGGGAGCTGGAAGGCGTGCTGACAATGGGGAGAGGGGAGCTGGAAGGCATGCGGACAATGGGGATAAGGGAGCTGGAAGGCGTGCGGACAATGGGGAGAGGGAATCTGGAAGGCGTGCTAACAATGGGGAGAGGGGAGCTGGAAGACGTGCGGACAATGGGGAGAGGGGAGCTGGAAGGCGTGCGGACAATGGGGAGAGGGGAGCTGGAAGGTGGTGCGGACAATGGGGAGAGGGGAGCTGGACGCGGGTGAGGACAATGGGGAGAGGTTAGCTACAAGGCATGCGGACAATGGGAAGAGGGGGCTGGAAGGCGTGTGGACAATGGGAAAAGGGGTGCTGGAAGGCGTGCGGACAATGAGGAGAAGGAAGCTGGATGGGGTGCGGACAATGGGGAGAGGTTAGCTCAATGGGGAGAGGGGAGCTGGAAGGCGTGCGGACAATGGGGAGAGGGGAGGTGGATGGGGTGCGGACAATGGGGAGAGGGGGAGCTGGACGGGGTGCGGACAATGGGGAGAGGGGAGCTGGCCGGGGTGCGGACAATGGGGAGAGGGGAGCTGGCTGGGGTGCGGACAATGGGGAGAGGGTAGCTGGAAGACGTGCGGACAATGGGGAGAGGGGAGTTGGAAGGCGTGCGGACAATGGCGAGAGGGGAGCTGGAAGGCGTGCGGACAATGGGGAGAGGTTAGCTACGAGGCGTGCGGACAATGGGGAGAGGGGAGAGGGGAGAGGGGAGCTGGAAGGCATGCGGACAATGAGAAGGGGAGCTGGAAGGTGTGCGGACAATGGGGAGAGGGGAGCTGGACGGCATGCAGACAGTAGAGGGGGGGGGGGAGGGGAAAAGAGCTGGACGGGGTGCGGACAATGGGGAGAGGGGAGCTGGACGGGGTGCGGACAATGGGGAGAGGGGAGCTGGACGGGGTGCGGACAATGGGGAGAGGGGAGTTGGACGGGGTACGGACAATGGGGAGAGGGGAGCTGGAAGGCGTGCTGACAATGGGGGGAGGGGAGCTGGACGGGGTGCGGACAGTGGGGAGAGGGGAGCTGTACGGCATGCAGACAGTGGGGGTGGGGGGGCGGGGGAGGGGAAAAGAGTTGGAAGGCGTGCTGACAATGGGTAGAGGGGATCTGGAAGGCGTGCTGAAAATGGGGGGAGGGAGCTGGAAGGCGTGCTGACAATGGGGAGAGGGAGCTGGAAGGCGTGCTGACAATGGGGAGAGGAGAGCTGGAAGGCGTGCTGACAATGGGGAGAGGGGAGCTTGAAGGCGTGCGGACAATGGGGAGAGGGGAGCTGGAAGGCATGCGGACAATGGGGAGAGGGGAGCTGGACCGGGTGAGGACAATGGGGAGAGGTTAGCTACAAGGCATGCGGACAATGGGAAGAGGGGGCTGGAAGGCGTGTGGACAATGGGAAAAGGGGTGCTGGAAGGCGTGCGGACAATGGGGAGAAGGAAGCTGGATGGGGTGCGGACAATGGGGAGAGGTTAGCTCAATGGGGAGAGGTGAGCTGGCCGGGGTGCGGACAATGGGGAGAGGGTAGCTGGACGGGGTGCAGACAATGGGGAGAGGGTAGCTGGAAGACGTGCGGACAATGAGGAGAGGGGAGTTGGAAGGCGTGCGGACAATGGGGAGAGGGGAGCTGGAAGGCGTGCTGACAATGGGGAGAGGGGATCTGGAAGGCGTGCTGACATTGGGGAGAGGGGATCTGCAAAGGCGTGATGACAATGGGGAGAGGGAGCTGGAAGGCGTGCTGACAATGGGGAGAGGGAGCTGGAAGGCGTGCTGACAATGGGGAGAGGGGAGCTGGAAGGCGTGCGGACAATGGGGAGAGGGGAGCTGGAAGGCGTGCGGACAATGGGGAGAGGGGAGCTGGAAGGCGTGCGGACAATGGGGAGAGGGGATCTGGAAGGCGTGCAGACAATGGGGAGAGGGGAGCTGGAAGGCGTGCGGACAATGGGGAGAGGGGAGCTGGAAGGCGTGCGGACAATGGGGAGAGGGGAGCTGGAAGGCGTGCGGACAATGGGGAGAGGGGAGCTGGAAGGCGTGCGGGCAATGGGAAGAGGGGAGCTGGATGGGGTGCGGACAATGGGGAGAGGCGAGCTGGAAGGCGTGCGGGCAATGGGAAGAGGGGAGCTGGACGGGGTGCGGACAATGGGGAGGAGGGGAGCTGGACGGGGTGCGGACAATGGGGAGAGGGGAGAGGGGAGCTGGACGGGGTGCGGACAATGGGGAGAGGGGAGCTGGACGGGTTGCGGACAATGGGGAGAGGGGAGCTAGACGGGGTGCGGACAATGGGGAGAAGATAGCTGGAAGGCGTGCAGACAATGGGGAGAGGGGAGCTGGACGTGGTGCAGACAATGGACCTGGTCGTGGTGCAGACAATGGGGAGAGGGGAGCTGGATGGGGTGCGGACAATGGGGAGAGTGGATCTGGAAGGCGTGCTGACAATGGGGAGAGGGGAGCTGGAAGACGTGCGGACAATGGGGAGAGGGGAGCTGGAAGGCGTGCGGACAATGGGGAGAGGGGAGCTGGACGGGGTGCTGACAATGGGGAGAGGGGAGCTGGATGGGGTGCGGACAATGGGGAGAGGGTAGCTGGAAAACGTGCGGACAATAGGGAGAGGGGAGCTGGAAGGCGTGCGGACAATGGGGAGAGGGGAGCTGGACAGGGTGCGGACAATGGGGAGAGGGGAGCTGGACGGGGTGCGGACAATGGGGAGAGGGGAGCTGTACGGGGTGCGGACAATGGGGAGAGGGTAGCTGGAAAACGTGCGGACAATGGGGAGAGGGGATCTGGAAGGCGTGCGGACAATGGGGAGAGGGGATCTGGAAGTCGTGCTGACAATGGGGAGAGGGGAGGTGGAAGGCGTTCGGACAATGGTGAGAGGGGAGGTGGAAGGCGTTCGGACAATGGGGAGAGGGGAGGTGGAAGGCGTTCGGACAATGGGAGAGGGGATCTGGAAGGCGTGCTGACAATGGGGAGAGGGGATCTGGAAGGCGTGCTGACAATGGGGAGAGGGGAGTTGGAAGGCGTGCTGACAATGGGTAGAGGGGATCTGGAAGGCGTGCTGACAATGGGGAGAGGGAGCTGGAAGGCGTGCTGACAATGGGGAGAGGGGAGCTGGAAGGCGTGCTGACAATGGGGAGAGGGGAGCTGGAAGGCATGCGGACAATGGGGAGAGGGAGCTGGAAGGCGTGCTGACAATGGGGAGAGGGGATCTGGAAGGCGTGCTGACAATGGGAAAAGGGGTGCTGGAAGGCGTGCGGACAATGGGGAGAAGGAAGCTGGATGGGGTGCGGACAATGGGGAGAGGTTAGCTCAATGGGGAGAGGGGAGCTGGAAGGCGTGCGGACAATGGGGAGAGGGGAGATGGATGGGGTGCGGACAATGGGGAGAGGGGAGCTGGCCGGGGTGCGGACAATGGGGAGAGGGGAGCTGGCTGGGGTGCGGACAATGGGGAGAGGGTAGCTGGAAGACGTGCGGACAATGGCGAGAGGGGAGCTGGAAGGCGTGCGGACAATGAGGAGAAGGAAGCTGGATGGGGTGCGGACAATGGGGAGAGGTTAGCTCAATGGGGAGAGGGGAGCTGGAAGGCGTGCGGACAATGGGGAGAGGGGAGGTGGATGGGGTGCGGACAATGGGGAGAGGGGAGCTGGACGGGGTGCGGACAATGGGGAGAGGGGAGCTGGCCGGGGTGCGGACAATGGGGAGAGGGGAGCTGGCTGGGGTGCGGACAATGGGGAGAGGGTAGCTGGAAGACGTGCGGACAATGGGGAGAGGGGAGCTGGAAGGTGTGCGGACAATGGGGAGAGGGGAGCTGGACCGGGTGAGGACAATGGGAGAGGTTAGCTACAAGGCATGCGGACAATGGGAAGAGGGGGCTGGAAGGCGTGTGGACAATGGGAAAAGGGGTGCTGGAAGGCGTGCGGACAATGAGGAGAAGGAAGCTGGATGGGGTGCGGACAATGGGGAGAGGTTAGCTCAATGGGGAGAGGGGAGCTGGAAGGCGTGCGGACAATGGGGAGAGGGGAGGTGGATGGGGTGCGGACAATGGGGAGAGGGGAGCTGGACGGGGTGCGGACAATGGGG